>NW_016107507.1:1246422-1265969 GCF_001604975.1 Cebus imitator
GAGCAAATCAAACCTCTTTAGAGTTGTTTAGTTTAGCATTTCCCAAATTTATTTCACCATGAAAGGCACCGTTCATTCAAATCAGGTTAACATTTTGTACAATATGAGGAAAACACTTGGGAAATGCTAAACTCGATTTCCTTTAAGTGTCTTCCAGTATTAGAAACCCTCTGAATTTTGCCAGGGCAAACTGGCTTATGCCTGTAAATCTCGGCGCTTGGGAGACTGAGGTGGGAGGACTGCTGGAAATCAGGAGTTCAAGCCCAGCCTCCTCAACATAGTGAGACGCTATCTCCACAAAAAATCAGAAGAAATTAGCCAGGTGTGGTGGTGCATGCTTGTAGTCCCAGCTACTCAGGAGGCTGAGGCAGGAAGATAGCTTGAGCCCAGGAATTCGAGCCTGTAGTGAGCTATAATTGTGCCATTGCAGTCCAGCCTGGAGGACAGAGCAAGACTCTATCTCATAAGCAAAACCAAAAACAATCCTATCATTTTGGAAGTGGGGAGGTCAACATGTCTTACTTAGAGACTGAATTTAAAGTTAAATCTCAGGAATTAAGTTATAAATCCGTATACTCCAGAAAATTTCATAAATTACCTATATAGTACGACATACATGGTTTTGTGTAGACAAATCCTAATATAACATTTGAGAACCATCAAATTAGATAAAGAAGGAAACAAAGGAAACACTACATGCAAATGAGCAAGCATTCCAATCATTCTGAGTTAAGATAACTGTTAAACATCTGTATGGGCATGAGGGGTGAGTAGGGTCATCTGAAATATTTCTTCCCTGCAGAGCTTGTTCTATCATGTTAACTATTACACTTTGGTAAGCAATAATTTATTAATGGATTTGTTAATTGTTGGGAAGACTGAATAAAACAAAGTGGAATCTTACTGGGGGTTAAGATCTAAAGTTAACACAAAGTTAAACATACATATAATGAGACTTTACTGTAGTATTTTGTGGGTAGCTACTTATGTTACAGGAAAGGGGTCCTGATCCAGACCTCAAGTGAGGGTTCTTGGACCTCGTGCAAGGAAGAATCAGGGTGAGTCCATACCGTATAGTGAAAGCGAGTTTATCAGGAAAGTAAAGGAAAAAGAGAATGGCTACTCCATAAACAGAGCAGCCCCGAGGGCTGCTGGTTGTCCGGTTTTTTACAGTTCTTTCTTGATGGTATGCTAAACAAGAGTGGGTTATTCATGCCTCCCCCTTTTAGACCATATAGGGTAAGTTCCTGATGTTGCCATGGCATTTGCAAACTGTCATGGCGCTGATGGGAGTGTAGCAGTGAGGATGACTAGAGGTCACTGTGGTAGCCATCTTGGTTTTGATGGGTTTTGGCTGGCTTCTTTACTGCAGCCTGTGTTATCAGCAAGGTGTTTATGACCTGTATCTCATGCTGACCTCCTATCTCATCCTGTGACTTAGAATGCCTTAACCATCTGGGAATGCAGCCCAGTAGGTTTCAGCCTCATTTTACCCAGCTCCTATTCAAGATGGAGTTGTTCTGGTTCACATGCCTCTGATATTTACAGAAATAGTTTTATTTCTTTTTTAAAAAAAACTACGTATGAAAAGGACAGTATAATTTTATTGTTAATTCAATTAAAGCATGAGAATCCTGTTTGATTCTGGAGGCCAAATCTAAGCACTAGTTTTCTCTTTATTGCAATTCAAAATGATAGTGATAATTTTGTAGATGTAAAATAGCCTCTAGATGGAAGGGTAGAGGACCTAGAATGGCCAAAACATTTTGAAAAAGAAAAATAAAGGCGAAAGAATAGCTCTTCCCAATATGAAGGCTTACTAGGCTACAATATAGAAGAGACTGTGATACTGGCAGAGGAATAGACACATAGATCAATGGAACAGAATGGAGAACCCAGAAATAGACCAACACAAATATGTCCAACGGATTTTTGAGGTGCAAATGCAACTCAATGGAGGAAGAATAGCCTTGTCAATAAATGGTGCTGGAGCAATTGGATCCACAGGCAAAAAAAGAAAGAAAAAGAAAAAATGAACTGCAAGCAAAACCTCACATCTTATACTAATATTAATTAAAAATTGAATATAGACTTAAATGTAAAATGTGAAACTATAGAGCTATAAAACTCTTATAAAACATAGGAGGAAATCTTGCATTTAGGGCTGGGTGAATAATTCTTAGAATTGTCAAGAAAAACATGATCCATACAAGGAGAATTTAGAAAATTGGACCTTGTCAAAATACTTGCAAACCACATATCCAACAAAGCTCTTATACTCAGAATTTAATAAGAGCTTTCAAAACTCAACATTTAAAAAAAAAGATCAAATGAGCAAACGGCAAGCGACATGAATGGAACATTTCACTGAAGAAGATACACAGATGGCAAATAAACACATGAAAGGAGGTTCAACATCATTAGCCACTGGGGAAATGCAAATCAAATCACAATGAGATATCACTACACACTGATCATAATAGCAAAGAAATAAAAATAGTGGTAACACCAGATGCTAGAAATGATGTGAAGATCCGGCATACATTGCTGGTGGGCATGAAGAATGTTACAGGCACTCCCAGGAAGAGTATGGTAGCTTCTTACAAAACTAAGCAGGTGCTAATCATGCAACCCAGCAAGGAAACTCTTGAATATTTATCCCAGAGAAATTACAACTTATGTTCACACAAAAACCACATGCAAATGTCCACAGCATCTTTATCTGTAATAATCAAAAACTGGAAACAACCCAACGTCCTTCATTGGGTGAAGAGTTAAATCAAGTGTGGTAGGTACATCTGTACCATGGAGCCTAGCAAAAAAGTAGTGAACCACTGATATAAGCTACAACTTGGATGTATCTCAAAGGAATTGTATGGAGTGAAGAAAAGGTTATATACTGCATAATTCTATTTGTATCACAGTATTAAATGACAAAATTATAGAGATAGAGAACAGATTAGTGGTTGTCAAGGGTTAGGATGGAGGGAGGTGGATGTGATTATAAAAGGGTAGTACTAGGAATCCTTGAGGTGGTGGAACTGTTCTGATCTTGGTGATGAAATGACATAGAGTCAAATACACACATATATGAATATATGTACAACTGGTACATATATCTGAATAAGGCCTGTGAATGACATCAATGTTGATTTCCTGGTTGTGATATTGTGCTGTACGTAGTTATATAGAATGCATGACTGAGAGAAATTGAGTGAACGGTATACAGTCTCTCTCTGTGTTATTTCTTACAACTGTGTGTAACCTTACAATTATTTCAAAATAAGAAGTAAAAGAGGCAAACAATCCCCAACTTCATCAGCCTCTGGATGGTAAACCAAGCAAATCACAGACTCTAAAAACACACACATGACATGTTCCAGCTGCTCTTATACACTTTATCCTTGAGACATGAAAATTTTTGCCAAGACTTATTTCAGTAGACAGAAGTGAGACGGATGGGCCTATAATAAAAAATAATTACCATACAGTGAAATGAGCTTGGTTTCTTCTCAGTTTTCTCCATTTAAAAAATACAATAAAATAATCTTTTCATGAACTTGTTTTACACTTAATGAGTTTCTTTCCTTCAATTTGACCTCCAAAATAGCCTACATGGTTATTGAAAAAAACATGTTCTTTCTCTTATGTACACATTATTCATATGAACTATTCTATTAATCCGCTCATTTTCTGATTATCAGGCATGAAACATACATAGATCATAAGTTCTACAGCTAAGAAGATGATAATGTCTCCACCCACACAAGCCACTAAATGACACTTTGAACAGAAAATTTTCTATTCTCAACCTCATTGCAAAGATTATTATTCTAAAGCAAAGGCACAATATTTCTTTCCCTTTCTCTGAGATAGCTATGTGAAGAAAGCTAGCTCCATCGGACACTTGCTTTTCTGTGGTATAATAAATGGTTAATGAGGCTTTAATTTACCCAGCAATCCACATTCATGTTTATTTTTATTTTCTGGAATTGGTTTCTAGGATAAATAGCTATTCAGAAGTTTGGACTCCAATAGACCAAAGATTTTTAAAGACAAGATCAGGTATAACATTTCCGTTGATGTTACATGTGAATAAAGTAAGACTTCCCTTCCAGGGATTTATTCTTTTAGACAAGTTCCATCCTGAATCATATTTAATTGGAATTGTTGCCTTAGAGATTTAACATGTTTTTATAAAGTGACTTGGCCAAACTTATTTTGATCAGAATTTCTTTTTTCAAAAAATATATTCCAGAACTTAGGGAAATTGAACTATTATTCCTGTAGTATTATAAGTGTGAATATAAACTACTTGTCTAAAATATTTAGCAAAAAGTGACTAGAAATGTAAATAGCTAAAGTTTCATGCCTGAACATAGCCTGAGCAATATCCTTCCTGGGCTGAAGTTTCCAAATGCCAAATCACATTAGCAACGGGTTGGAATTAATTCAGAGAATAAAAATGTTTATATCTTTTGACAATCAACACGTTCCTCAAAAATGACACAACCTGAAAACAGAATGTAATTCAAAATGAATTTAGGAGATCTGGTCATTTAAAGAAAATATATGGTAAATTTTCTGTAAAGGATTGTTTTGTAGAAATTACTATTACTATATAATTTCTCTAGTATTTCTGCATGTCATCATAATTTTCTCCAACACATGAGATGCTTTCACATACTTTAGAGTTTACATCAGAGCTTCAGAGGATGTAAGCACACGTTTAAATGCTCACACAGATTATAATGGGTGAGAAAAATACTAAGAATGCATGTAGATAAGGTTTGCACCTTGCCTGAGGTTCCTAACACCTGTGGGGCCGTGCACTTTTTATGAGTATTTCTCCTAATATTGCTCAGTCAGAAGGCAAAACTGTTTAAATGGGCTGCAGTATTTATATAAATGTCTATGTTCAAACTATCAATGGGAAAATGCCCAAGCTGATGATACGTGGCTAAGCTGTTTGGGAGTTTGACTATAGGCAACTCTAGAGGTTTGGCTTAGGTCAGGGCAAGCTTAGATATAGAAATGTACGACTGATTGCTGTGAGGACTTTTCTGCCCAAGCTAATTTAGTTTAGAAGATTCCTTCTCCAGAGAGGGGGTCCCCTAATTGAGGAGGGCTCTCTCAGCAACTGTGGAGCGCTTTTGAACTTTTGCAAGATGTCAATAAGCTATTCTATGTGAAGGCTGGGGAGAAGGTGGAGTGATCCTCAGTGGTCCCTTCTGATTTTGGATATAGGTTTAGTTTCAAAGAGACCATGTGAGGCAGATGCAGGTTAAAATAACTATTTTTCTGACTGAGACTGTATCTAAGCCTCACAGTTCTGGGATGTGGAGGATGAACTAAGCGTTCCGGATGAATCACAAATTTCTGTTCCCACTGGCCTGAGGCTCACCTCTCCAAGGCAGGGGATTTTCAATAGAGAACAACAGAGTGCTTACCATCCGGACCATTATCATCGAATCTAACTGGGAAATTACCTCAGGGTTGGAAAATTGCAAAGAAAAAAAAAGGTGAGATTCTGAAAGTTTGCTGTCATGAAGAAGTTCAGCATAAATTTTTGCAGTGAAGATTCTAAGCAATTTAGTTAGTGCTCAGTAACCAAAGGCAGGTCTGTTTTCGATGTAGAAAAGTCAGATCAAAGAGTTGGAAACATCTCTATGATTAATGCAAATTATTCTCAGCTTATTAAAGACAGCAGAAGCATGGAGAATTTGGCCTTTTAGCTTAGAGCTGCTGCTTACTTAGAAGAGGGAATTTTGCCTGTAACTTCTTTGTAAGACTTCATTTCTGGGACAAGTGTTGCATTGAAAGCATAGCTATTTAAAAGAAAATTACATCCACTGTATTTGTAAATTAAGACTGAAACTTTTCTCTGTTCCTTAATATTTTACTTTACCTTCTTATCTGCAGATGATAACATTACATTAAAAAGTGATGGAAACAGCTGTATGTGGATACTAAACATGTTGGAGTAGAATTTTTCTGTTGCTTGACACAATTACACAACAGAAAAGCTACACAAGCAGCGCTATAGAAGAAAGAAGTAAATACATTTAAAAACGATTTCTCCTAAAAATTTTAGGACAATACAAGCAGAAAATAGATTTTGACAAAGAATACTCACCAAGGTGCAAAAATAGGGTCAGTTGAAATTGCATTCTTTTGTGAGGAGATGATTAAATTCAATTCTGCTGGGCTAAAAAAAAACGTGAAAGCCAATCACTGATAGAAGAAATAATTGCCATCATCCATGTTATATAAAAGTGCTCAATATTATCGAATGGTTCCTATGCTCTAGAGATACCAAATATCCACACTGTCCAGTTCCTCAAAAAATAAAAGTGCAGAAACATTTTAACAAGTAGTTGTTTGCTCTTCATGTTTGCCAGTTTTTGAAATCACAGAATTCGATGGCTTGTGGGAAATAAGAGGAAATATAATTTCCTTTGCATATTTTAAGTTTAACCTGCTTTTTGCCTATTCTTATTTAGAAACTTTTTCTTCTAAACATTACACAGTTAATACATACTCATTATAGAAAAAGTAGAATATTCAGACAGGCAAAATAAAGAAAAATATCACCTTATAGTACCACCCCCAGTGGGCCATGAATATGCCACTGTACTCCAGTGTGGGCAACAGAGCAAGACACTGGGGATGGAGGGAGGCCCCTTTCTCAAGGGCCTTTTCTTCATATTTTTTCCTTGTATGAATAATTTTCAAAAATAATATCACATTGTTTGCTTATTTCAATCAACACATTCCAGACATCTTTCTGTATTAACAAATGCATTTGTAATTGGTGATATTTTATCAAGATTGAGATCACCTGGTGTCTCCTATAAAACAAACTTGTGACTTTCTTTGTAGATTTGGCCATGGCCCTTAAGGGAGAGGCCTCCCTCCATCCCCAACTTACCATTGAAGAGAGTTCTGATCTGGAGTGGTGCGAACGTGCACTTCAGTGGGTCAGGAGAAAAGAAGGTAAATTTTACATTTTTTTTCTTTTTTTGGGACAATTTCTCATTCTGTTGCCCAGGCTGGGTACAGTGGCACAATGGTGGTCCACTGCAGTCTCGGCCTCTTGGGCTCAAGTTGATCCTCCTGCCTCAGTCTCCCCAGAAGCTAAGACTATAGGCATGTGCCAGCATACCCAGCTAATTCTTATTTTTTGTACAGATGGACTCTCACTGTGTTGTCCAAGATGGACACCAGTATTTTTAATTACTGCATAGCATTATTCTGAATGTAGAAACTAGAAATTTATTAAATGAATTCTCTATTGGTTGATGTGTACTTGGTTTATAATATTTTCCTATTATAAATATTTCTGCTAAATGCTTTCTTATAACCTTAATTATTCACTAGGATATAGTAAATAGTAGCAATAATGGGCCAAAGAGTGTATGTGTCCGTGCATATATAACCATATGTATATACAAAGATGGTATATATGCACATACACATGCATGTATACAAATATATATACTACATATATGTGTGTGTATAAAGCTTTTGAGGTCACTATCAAACTACCATGCAGAAAGTTTGTCCCAATTTACACTCTTACAACAGCCTTCGAGAACCGCTAACATGAGCCCTTACCAACATAGAGTATTCTTTTTAAATATTTGTCAGTTTAAAACACAAAAAAAAGCCTCATTATAATTTTATTTGAATAGTAGGAAGTATAAAAATTTCTTCCATGTATTTTCAAGTGAGACTATTTTTCACATTCTATCCTTTAAGGCTTTTCCTGGTCAATCCTTTGTTTATCCTCCTACTCCCATATCCCCAATCCCTCCATGTGCACACTCCCTGCTCTCCAACCTTAGCACTCCACTTTGGTTTCTGAACCTTCTTCTCAAGCTGTTTCCTTTGCCTTGAATGCCAACCTCCTAAGCCCAAATGTCAGCCTCCCTATGAAGTCTTTTTTTTTTTTGAGATGGAGGTTTGTTCATGTGCCCAGGCTAGAGTGCAATGGTACAATCTTGGCTCACCACAACCTCTGCCTCTCAGGTTCAAGCAATTCTCCTGCCTCAGCCTCCTGAGTAGCTGGGATTACAGGCATGAGCCACTATGCCTGGCTAATTTTGTATTTTTAGTAGAGACAGAGTTTCTCCATGTTGGTCAGGCTGGTCTGGAACTCCCGACCTCAGGTGATCTGCCTGCCTCGGCTTCCCAAAGTGCTGGGATTACAGGCATGAGCCACCACTCCTGGCCCCTATGAATTCTTTTTGGGGTGTTTTGCAATGACCGATTTTATTCTGTGATTCAGGCTCTTTATGAAACCTAGGGTTCACTTTGGCAGTCCAATGCCATCAAATGACTCATTGAGAAAGTCCTCCCACAGTATCTCCATCAGAATGAGCTCTACCTGTTAGAAAAATCTGCAATCTTGGGCTAATGGCCTTATGAAAACCCTGTGAAGACCTATAGGAGAATCCAGGTTGCAGCTGTAGAAAGTCCATTCTGTATAGGCCATCTGAACCTGCATAGGCACTTTTTCTAGGTGGTACTTTATTATTGCTTTTTTCTCACAGGCAAGCCAGGAGCTTGGCTTCTGGTCAGCCACCCAGCTACACTTTTGAAAAACAAAATCTCTAATCCCGATGCTCTCCTGGATTTAGAACTCCTGCCCATGTGCTTGATTCTGTCTGGAAATGCAGAATGATTGGCAATATGTTCATTTATTTAATAAGAATGGGCAGTATTAGCAAAGTTTGAAAATATGGTTCTCTATAACCAAAGAAACTAAATTCAGTGAGATGACGATTCAGGGCCTATCATAATCTAGGCTCTGAGTTGCCAGGGTGAAGTGCTACATATGAAATATTATGGCATTCCTACTTCTCTCCAGTGGAGAACCCATTCACAGGGCAGAGTCCAAAGCAAAAGATTGTTTCCAGCTACAAATCGTGGGCTAATCTCTTCCCACACTGGACAGATGGAAGGGAAGTAGAGTGCAGAATTCACTGGACTCAGATTTAGAAACAAAGTAGGTGGGCCGGGCGCAGTGGCTCATGCCTGTGATTCCAACACTTTGGGAGGCCAAGGCAGGCAGATCACCTGAGGTCAGGAGTTCCAGACCAGCCTGGGCAACATGGTGAAACTCCATCTCTACTAAAAATACAAAATTAGCTGGGCGTGGTGGCGCATGCCTGTAATCCCAGCTACTCAGGAGGCTGAGGCAGGAGAATCGCTTGAACTCGGAAGGCAGAGGTTGCAATGAGCCGAGATCATGCCATGCACTCCAGCCTGGGCAACAAGAGTGAAACTCCATCTCTAAAAAAAAAAAAAAAAGAAAGAAAGAAAGAAAGGAAGTGGAACTGTAATGCTGAACAAGTGGAATGCCTTTTGCAGAGCATTTGGGGAGCAAATCTTCCTTAGTATTACAGTTCACCACATTTCTATGATAAAAATGAACTGCTGAAAATTTCCTCAGTCCATATGGGAATTCTCTTCAAGCAACAATAAAGGACATGGTACAAGAAATAGACTTCCCAGTATACATCAGCCAGGTTTAAAACTGACCTGCCCCAAAGGAGCAGGAGGAGGAGTCAGTAGCAGATCCCAAATTGAACTAGAAGAGATACCAGTCCCTTATTGATAACTGGTTAAGGATTATCACAGTCGCTCTGTGAAGAGATAACTGATAGAATCACATAGCTTGCCAATAAGTCCACGAGATCAGCAAGGCACAGCCTGGATGCAACTGAGAAACATTTGAGAAGATATTTTTAATGACTTCCTTTTTGAAATATTTATTTTTCATTGTGGCAGAAATACACCTAACAGAAAATTGACCATCTTAATAACTTTTACCTGTACAGTTCAGTAGTGTTAATTACATTTACGTTGTGTGCAACCAATCTCCAGAACATTTTTCATCTTGCAAAACTGAAACTGTGTAACCATGAAACAAGAAGTCTTCCTGTCTCCCCCAGTTCCCTGGCAGCGTGTGTCCATTCTACTTTCTGTCTCTATGGATTTGACTACTCTAAGTATGTAATATATGTAGAATCATACAATATTTGTCTTTTTTGTGACTGGCCTATTTCACTTAGCATAATGTCTTAAAGTTTCATCCACATTGTAGAATGTATCAGAATTTCTTTCCCTTTAAAGCTGAATAATATGTCAATTGTATGTACCTGAGGGATTTTAAACCACCAATGAATGCTCAGGCCCAACCCAGACTAATTAAGTTAGAATCTTGGGGGTGGTACTCAGGTGTCTATGTGTGTAAGATGCTCCCTAGGGGATTCTGAGATGTAGCCAGTGTTGAGAACCAATGGCTTGCAAACACCTCAAACTCATTAATTTGTCCCTCACACTGGCTCTGCTCCTGGATTCCCTTCTAAGAGAAGTGCATAATTCAGTGGTTTCCAAACTTTACTGCACATTTAAATCACCAGGTTTTTTTTTGTTTTGTTTTTAATTCTGCTTTCTGGGTCACACTCCATACCAGTTAAGCCACAATATCTGGGGTAAGGTCCTGGCATCAGTATTTTGAAGAATCCATGTGATTCCAATGGGCAGTGAAATCTGACACCCACAGCATAACCATGTATCAAGTGTCTCAGGCTAGAACCTTGAGGGATACCTTTGATTCCTCCTTTTCTCACCCCTCAAATCTAAACTCTCATCAAGCCCATTTGATCTTATCTCCTTACACTGTGGTTCTCCAAGTGTGGTCCATGGACTTAATAAGGTTACCAATTCATCCTGGTTTGCCTGGGACTTTTCTGATTTTCTTATTGCAAATCCCCAGGTTCTGGAATCTCCCTCAGTCCCAGGCAAAGCTACATGTTTGGTCACCCTACCAGATGAGAAGCATCAACATCACATGGAAATGCCAATGATCAGGGCCTAGCCAGGGACCTACTGATTCTTGGACTCTGGGATGGGGCTCAGCATGCAGCCACATGCCCTCCAGGTGAGTCTGATGAACACTCACATTTGAGAACCACCGTCCTAAGCAACTCCCAAGTGTTTGCACTGTAAAGATTGGAGGTGCTGCTGCTACTAGGGATGACAGCTAACACTTATGAGAACATGCTCTGCAGTGGGTGCATTCCTGCCTGCAAGGCCCATGTGGTCTGACAGTTCCTCAGTCAGAAACTGCAGGCTGTGGTGTTGGAGTGAGTACAGGACATCTGGCAATGTGTGCAGACACTTTTGGCTGTCATAATAAGAGAGGAAGACGCTGCAAGGCAGACACACCTGACAGCAATAACTTAAGCAGACCCTGAGAGTGACCTGTGGTCTAAAAGGAATGTGTTTGGAGTTCTAAGCTAAGGAATCTGGGAATAGCCAACCTGAAGATTCATTCCTTATCTCTCAGGAATGTCTGGACCCCTGGCCCATTCCACGGACACATGCCATCCAGGGGGTTGAGGCCCTTTGTTTTGGTTTAAATGAAGGTTGCCAGGCGGAGGTTGTCAGGGGGAGGGTGCTCAGTGAAAATCCTATATGAACTGCATGTTATTTTACAAATGGGAGTGGTTCTCCAGTCCAGCCTTACATACAGACACTGGTCTGCCCTGTATGTGAATTCCCTCCATAAACCCTCTGTCTTGTTCACTGGCTCCAGGTCCCTTCTTCGGCTTCTCAAACATGGTGAGGATTGAAGTCCTCACTGAAGTCAACAGGATTCTGGCACAACAGACGCTACTGGTATTGAGTGTGAGAGGCCAGGCGTGTTGCTAAATATTCTACAATGCACAGGGCAGTCCTGGTCCCCACAACAAAGAATGAAGCATCCCAAAATATCAATAGCACTGAGCTTGAGAAACTTTCTAAGTGGCTTCAGTGCCCTTGACCATGGGCGTGATTATCTCAGCCTTTATTTCCCAAAATCACTCACCTCTAGTCTTCCTCCCCATTTTCTATTTCTCATTTTAGGGGAGCTAGGCTCCAAACTAGGTAAGTATTATAATGAATCTGGCAACTTCTAGAAGTTCTGTTGTCTGAAATCACCTACCCAGTCATTATAAAACCCACAGCTACACATATAGCACAATTTCAGAAAATGTGGTAACCCCATCCATACCTTCCTTGGGCACTACTCTTCTGGCTGGTTTACCAAAGCTGACACTGTGAAGCCTCTCAGGGGCTACATGGCACTTTTTTCTTGTTAAATTTATTAGTGAGTTTTAGTAATATATGTAAAAGTCATTCGGACTAAAATATTATCCTGTCTTTGGATGAGATGTGTATAAATGTATTTCCAAAGGCACTGGATGCACTTTGGTAACTAATGAATGCTGCTAGATGACATTGGGCTTAAAATGTATTACGTGTTGCAGTCAACAGTGAAATACATTAGACTGACAACTTTCTGGCATTGCTAATTGATTTAATTTACTGACCATTCACATATCATCCGTTCTCACTTGAAGTCTGCATCCCGTCCAACATCTTGTCAAAGACTTTACTCTTTTTTGTCAGAACAATTTGGATGAGACAGATGAAGGGGAAAGGGGCATGTGGTGCCCAATTGTCCAGCTCCTAGACCCACAGGTGGATTGTGTTTAATAAGAGCCTCTCTGCAGGAAAGACGTGGATTCCACTCCTGTTTCTACTACAGCACCTTTCTTCTGCAAATTGTACAGTAATTTATAACGCAGAAGATAATTATAAATACATTTAGATTAGTCCTTAAGACTTTTTCTGTCACACAAATAATTTTATGCATTTAAAGTGACAGTTCTCAGAAATCTGATAAATATAACTTCCCCTTGTCTAATTTATTTTCCATGTTATATCATGGAAAAAATGTTATATCAGGACTCATTAGCTATTTCAACCATTTTGCCTACATTTCATCATAGTAAGGAATGCAGAATACAGAACTGTAACCTTTACTTTTTTTTTTTTAAAGACAGATTCTCAACTGTAACCTTTACTTTTTTTTTTTTTTTTTAAGACAGATTCTCGCTGTGTTGCCAAGGTTGGAATACAGTCAGTGGTGCAATCTTGGTTCACTGCAACCTCAGCCTCCCATGCTTAAGCAGTCCTCCCACCTCAACTTCCTCAGTAGCTGGGATTACAGGCATGTGCCACAATGGCTGGATAATTTTTGTAGAGATGGGGTTTTGCCATGTTGCTTAGGCTGGTCTGGAACTCCTGAGCCTCCCAGAGTGCCGGGACTACAGGCATGAGCCACCATGCCTGGCCAAGTTTACTTTTCTTTTAGTTACAGCAGACATGCTTTTCTTAAAACAATATTTACACATATCCAGAACATTAACAAAATATTTTGAAAACACAGTCAGTTCTAATGCATTTAAACCTTTTATAAATTGTCGTAAGCTTTATGACCGTAACAAACAAAAAAACAAACATTTGCTGAAAACACAACTAATAAAATGGTGCATTTCAACACTACATCATTTAAAGCTTCCTTCAAGGTACAGTAAGGCTCAAGTTGCTGGCTTCATCTCACAACACATTAACATCAGTTTTCCCATTGGGTACTGTTTTATGTTACAATAACCTTATGTGTAAGTGTCATTGGATTATCATTCTGTAAAAATAATAATAATCCATGCACTTTTATACTCCATTTCTTACTTTATGCCAACTCCATTTACTCCCCTCCAATTCTGATACCTTCATTTAATCCACAAAAATGCCAATTTGCCAGTAAGAGAGCAGGAAAGACTTACCTCCACTCTTTGTGAAGAGGCGCAGGCAGCAAACGGGGCATGTGAAGACACACCTAGAAGTTAGAGCCAGTTTATGCAGAAAACATTCTCCCCAAGGCACCTAAAAGTAGGGAAAAAAAGATGAGAGGTATTCTGACACCTGTCGAAAATGTGATTTGTGAAGTCGCTTACGTTGTTTTTACTTACACATACACACACACACACACACACACACACACACACACACTCTAGAGGGAAATAGAGCTCAATTTTACAGCGAATATTTTTCTTGTTTTCTCCAAAACCAGTTTTAATTGCCAGGGATAATGCACAGACATTTTGTTCCCTGTTTTATTTATTTTTTTCTGGTTCATGTTTTAGTGGTCATTTTCAGACAGCTTGAGACTTACCAGCTATAAAATATGCAAAATTAGACAAGACTGTTTCTTAGAAATGTGAAACCTCTGACACCACCACTATCTACTTCCAGAGGAACCAGGTGGAATAGCTTCAGCTGTGTTCTCAAGGCTCTGACCAGTCCTAACTCGCTTAAGATCAGCTTAAATGGCTCATAGATTTCTGTTTACCTGGTGATTCGGCAAGTACAACTAACCATTGTGGGAACAGCAGGTTTAAGTAGTTTGGGAATCCATGTGGTTTGAAATTTCATTCTCCTACGGGGAAGATTTATAGGATAGAAATGAACCTACAGCGGTCTTAAATTTTGTTCACCTGTCAGTGTATTAATATCTCCATTTCAAATCTGTGCAATTTCAATGGTAGTTTATTGGTTACTTGAAAAAACATTTAGGATTTCTAGAAGCTCATGGAAAATACCCTCAGGGGAGAATAATGACTGAGCCAAAATGAGATGCTCATTTTTCACAACATTTACAAATAAGGAAATAGATTCAACAAACATTCACCAAATACCACTTTTACTGGCCTTTAAGCTTTTTCAAGGGTATTTTCAATGGTTTTTACCTCTTACTTGTGTTTAAATTTATTGCTCTATTTTCAATTGATGCTACTGTTGTTTTTCGTTTTGCTCCCTGTAGGTCAGGTTCATCTGCTCACTTCTGATGTACCAGAAAGCAAACTCCAAGACTGCAGGAACGCGTCATTTTCATTTTAGGACGAAATATAGAAGCAGCTTGTAGTCAGTAGTTGCTAAACTAACTTGTTTTATTTATTTTCACAAGCCAACAGCTTCCACAAAGTACAAGGTGGTAGGAGACCAAAGAGCAGTATTTGGTTTTTAGGTAAATACTTCAGCAAAGAGTTTGAGTGAAATTAAGGGGCTTTTCAGTTTGTTCAATTGATGGGTTTGTGATCTGTTTTATTAGATCAATACTATTTTCCCTTTAGACTCTTATAGTGCAAAGCATAAACTCTAGGCGTTAAATATTTATATATATATTTTAAACTTATTTCAAACATTGGAATTTCATATTGTCTTTTTTGCCTTCTGAGATATGTAAATTTTTAAAGCTTGTTGCATTCTTGAGTGATTTGATTGTATCTTGAGGGTTTTCCCCTGATATATGTATCTTCAGTTTTATTATGAGAATCGAAGTTACGTGGTTCAAATTTCAAAAATTTCCCTTTAAATAATCATGAATAGGTTATCATAGGCTGTTTTCCTGTAAATTGATGCCCTGTCTTGGGGTATCTGCTTTCATTTCAGAATGACTTAACTGTTTACCTCTTAGGATTAGATTTAGAGCTAGAAGCTGCCAGACAGGAGATATTTTCAAGAAAAATAATTTTCCCATGCAACTAAAAGATCAGACTGTCAGTTAATCAGAAGCAGTCTCTTGGTATAGCTCTTCTTAAAGTCTGGATATCTTTTTTTTTTTTTTTTCAAAAGAAAAATAGCTTTATTGTTTTCCCTGAAAATTTATGCTCATTTACCCAAAAATCAGACAATATAAAAATTCAAAGGAAAAACAAAGTAAAAGTCACTTGAAAGCTTACAATGTTTTGATAACTATCTTTCCAGATCCTCCTCCTTATTCTCTGGTTCTGGCTTGTTCTAAGAAATAGCGAAGGATGGGCTGAAGAGCGGGATCAAGTATCCACACTCAGCAGTGTGGGACCCTAGCTGTATTTCTTTACTCACAGAACTTTAAAAACCAATAGATTTTGTTAAATATAACTGACCTATCAGAACTCACTTGTTGTAAGTACACATATTAGTGCCTTCAGTTGAACCGAAGTGTGAGAGCGGCGAATGTTTCATCTCTTCCTCAGGACAAGGTATCTCCTCAGGAGGCGGCCTGGGAAGACATTGCTTGTGCCGCCTCATCTCCACCAGAACTGCTTGGTGGGCCTGCTCGGGCTGTGGCCTGGCCCCTCTTTCCCCCGCGGTGGCCCACCTAACGGCAGCGCTGAGGAGGCTGTTCCTGAAGAGACTTGCCCACCATCAGGATTCCGTGAGGGCTAAGGAGTCTTCACTGGGCACAGCGAGACTTGCCAGTCCTGACAGGACGCGTGGAGGATTGCTCAGTCACAGACCTTGAAACAGCGAATCAGCCTTTAATTAGATTCAGTGAACCTGAATGAAGCGAAGATTCTAGTGCTTAAGGCAGCTGCAGCTGGCTACCAAAGCTCTGAAAGGGCAGGAGGGTGTGGGCTGCCTACGACCCCCTCAGGCAGGAGGAAGTGGCAAAACCCTCCCTGACAGACCCATGTCCGCCCCCTTTGTATTACCTCATTACCTCAGAGCAACCCCAGACAGAGAGCTCATGGGCACCTGGAGAGAGCCTCAGTGGACTTACCATTTGGCTTCTCTTATAACCAGCTCTCCCAGTTTTCCCGTAACAGGAACCCATCCAGCCTGGGCCTGAGGTGATCCTGGCATCTTTCACCTCAGAATCTGCCTTGGCGTGCTCTAATTACAGAGACTGAGGTGCATGGAGCTCGCAGGGCCTTTAGGAGAGGAGGGGACTCAGGTGCATTGATTGTTCTTAGAATCCCTATAAGAATCTAAAAATGCATTGCAACATTTACAGCAAAGTGCTAAAATGTACCACATTTTAAAGTTGTTGATAAATATGTAAAAGCTGTGTCATTTCTTTCCTTTTTTTTTTTTTTTTTTTTTGAGATGGAGTTTCACTCTTGTTGCCCAGGCTGGACTGCAATGGTGTGATCTTGGCTCATCACAACCTCTGCCTCCTGGGTTCAAGCAATTCTCCTGCCTCAGCCTCCCAAGTAGCTGGGATTACAGGCATGCGCCACCATGCTGGCTAATTTTCGTATTTTCGGTAGAGGCAGGGTTTCACCATGTTAGTCAGGCTGGTCTCGAACTCCTGATCTCAGGTGATCCACCTGCCTTGCCCTTCCAAAGTGCTGGGATTACAGGCGTAAGCCACTGTGCCTGGCCCAAGCTGTGCCATTTCTATGTAAAAATTAACCCAGTCTTAGAGTGTCAGACCCAGCAAGGGTATATGTTTGTTTTATGTTTGTATAAGAGCCATGATTTTGCCTTTAAGAAATACTAGCCTTTACCATCTGCTTGGCATTCCTGAGTGTGCCCGGGTGTCGCATGCAGTGCCTCCTGCAGTAATGTTTTCCCACTTAATCTACATCAAGGGTCAGCACTCTACAACCCACAGGCCCTGGCTGGCCACTGCCTGCTTTTATAGGACCTGCAAACTAAGAATGGTTTTTACATTTTTTAATAGTAAGAAAACTTTTTTTTTTTTTTTTGAGACAGAGTTTCACTCTTGTTACCCAGGCTGGAGTGCAATGGTGCGATCTCGGCTCACTGCAGCCTCCGCCTCCCGGGTTCAGGCAATTCTCCTGCCTCAGCCTCCTGAGTAGCTGGGATTACAGGCACGTGCCACCATGCCCAGCTAATTTTTTGTATTTTTAATAGAGACGGGGTTTCACCATGTTGACCAGGATGGTCTCGATCTCTTGACCTCGTGATCCACCCGCCTCGGCCTCCCAAAGTGCTGGGATTACAGGCTTGAGCCACCACGCCCGGCCCAGAAAACTTTTAAAATTAGTATTTTGTGGCATGTAACAATGATATGAAATACACATTTTCTGCATTCACAAATAAAGATTAGTTGGAACAGTCCAATGGATTTTCTACATATTGTCCACAGCTGCCTTGTTTATGCTACAGTGGCAGAGTTGGGTAGTTGTGAGACCACACCAGCTACAAAGCCAAAAACATCTACTAGCTGACCCTTTACAGAAAAAGCTGGTTAAGCAATGATCTAGTTAATGCTAAGAGTCTCAGCATTAACTCCGGGGAATTTTCCCTATGCCTCCATTCCGGGCTGGGATTCCCCGTCCTGAGGCACAGAGTGCCCTGTGTGTGTGTCGGCCCCAGCAGTCGCCATTCCTGCTGTGTTGCTGCCTTTCTCCTTATACCTCCATACCTGGCCTGTAAAGCCCTTGAGGACATGGGTTGTGTCCGATTCACCCTTCCATCCCCAGTGCCTAAGACAGTGAATGGCACATAATTTGCCCTCAAAATTTGTTGAATGAATGCTTCTTCTCTTGTACTGGATGACGAGGGCATTTGCATACTGTGGTATTCTGAACAGGTATTTAACAACTAGCTAGGTATCAACCTTATTTTTAAGATAAAAAGACAGAAATCAATATTTATCTTAATCCCCAGAAATGAAATGATACAGCAGGAAGCAGTGGGAGTAGAGGTGGTGAAGACCCACTTGCTGGGGCTTGGCAAGGGTCGCTGTGCTCTGAGAAGGCGGGTGTGCCCGGCTGAGAGCACAGGTTTCAGACATCTTAAGGAGACTGCCCAGTTCTAACCAACGTCCAGCTTGGGCAGGGAGAAAGCCTCTGGGAGTAGCTTTCTCATTGTTTTCCACTTACCTACTTATCAATGGGTTTCAGAGTCCCTTCTGCTTGTCTTTCCATCTCCTTTAATTCTGTGTTTTTTGTGCTTTGCCCTTCTTGTCTCTTCAAGAAACTTTCACCTCACTCTTGTGGCTTCCTGTATCACTCCATGTGTTTGACCCGAACACCTCTCCGGAGTCCGGTTCTGCTTTCTCAGGCAGCTCTTTGTGCTGCTCCAAATTTTCACTTCCAGAGGCATCATTAGTGAGGAAAGCCAAGGGGTCATGTCACGTTCAGTAATAAATACAGGATTTAGGTGATTAAAATAGCCAAAAGAATGAAAATATGGTTAGGAACAAGATTGTTGGAAAACTCTAAGCACTCTTACAGAACTAAGCATCCTACGATGTACGATTACAAGTGCTCCTCCAAATGGCATCAGTGCTTTTCTGAATGTCAGTCTTCAGGTGTGGTTCCTTGCCTTGTCCTGCTACCGGATTTGTCATCACTTGGATGACCTCCTCTGGTCTCAGACCTGAAAGCTTGTGGTGTCTTCTACCTCTTCTGCCTACCATAGGCCTAAGCACAAATATCAGTTCCTCGAAGGCAGTGACCTTCCTTCTGTTCGCCTTGCAACCTTCCCGCATCTGGTATATTATAGAAGTTACAGGAGGTATTGGCATTGACAAGATCACATTTCCATTTCCCATGTGTAATGGGTTGAATCGTGCACTGTCTCTCTCCCCCTGAAATCATAAGGAAGTCCTAATTCCTAGTACCTCAGAATGTGAACTTATTTAAGAATGGGGTCAATCCCAGCACTTTGGGAGGCTGAGGCAGGTGGATCATGAGGTCAAGAGATGGAGACCATCCTGGCCAACATGGTGAAACCCCATCCCTACTAAAACACAAAAATTAGCTGGACATGGTGGCATGCACCTGTAGTCCCAGCTACTCGGAAGGCTGAGGCAGGAGAATTGCTTGAACCAGGGAGTCAGAGGTTGCAGTGAGCTAAGATTGTGCCACTTCACTCCAGCCTGGCAACAGAGCAAGACTCTGTCTCAA
>NW_016107507.1:1265994-1275152 GCF_001604975.1 Cebus imitator
AAAAAAAAAAGAATGGTGTCATTGCCGATGTAATTGAAGTTAAGATGAGGTCACACTAAAGTAGGGTGGGCCCCTAATCCAATATGACTGGTGTCCCCTTTCACATGCAAAAAGGGGAATTTGGAAATACAGAGACATGCACATAAGGAAAATACCACGTGAAGACTGGAGCTCTGCTGCCACAAGCCAAGGAACCAGAAGCTGGGAGAGAGGCCCGGAACAGCTCCTTTCCCAGCGCCTTCAGAGGAAGCATGGCCCTACTGGCACCTTGATCTTGGATTTCTAGCCTCCAGAACTGTGAGAAAATAAAATTCTATTTTTTTTTTTTAATTGAGAGGGAGTCTTGCTCTGTTGCCCAGACTGGAGTGCAGTGGCATGATCTTGACTCACTGCAACCTCTGCCACCCGGATTCAAGTGAGTGGCAGCCTCAGACTCCTGAGTAGCTGGGGCCAAAGACACGCGCCACTATGCCTGGCTACTTTTTTTTTTTTTTTGTATTTTTAATAGAGATAGGGATTCGCCACATTGGTCATGCCGGTCTTGAACTCTGGATCCGCGTGCCTCAGCCTCTCAAAGTACTGGGATTACAGGCGAACTTCTATACTTTAAACCACTCAGTTTGTAGTATTTTGTTAAGGAAGTACCTTGCCAACTAACACAGCACAGCGTCACACTTTCCATCTTTCTTCGGAATTCCTACCCGCAATACTGGGATTGCGGGTTTGTTATCACTTAGAAGCTATTGCCATTTGACTTTGTTGAACTTTCTGCTTTTCCAAACTGAATGTTTCCCTTGTATTAGTTCCCTCTTGCTGCTGTAACAACACTGCCACAAACTTGGTGGCTAAAAACAACACAAATTTGTTACCTTACAGTTAGGAGGAAGTTAAGAAAGTCAGAATTTTGGAATCAGTCTCGTTAAGCTAAATCAAGGGTGGGCAGGTCCAGTGCCTTCTGGAGGCACTGAGAGGAGAATCCATTCCCTTGCCTTTTTCAGCTTCCAGAAGCTTCTGTGGCTCCTTCCTGGTATCACTGAAACCTCTTGCTTCCACTGTCATGTCTCTTGTTACTAAGATGGATCCTTCTGCCTTTCTCTTACAGGGACTGCTGTGACTTCATTGTGCCCTCTAGGATTATCCAGGATCTCCCTGTCTCTATATTCTTAATCACATTTGCAAAGTCATTATTGCCATGTCACATAGTCACAGGCTCCAGGGATTAATTAGGCTATGCACATCTTGGTGGGGGGCATTATTCTCTCTGCTATACCCTCTTTCCATCTATTTCCTTTCCAAATTCCATTCATTTTCCAGAGTCCTCTTCCAGTATCCCTCGACTTCAGCCCACAGTGGCATCTGTCTTTGTAATTACAGCCTATACACCACCACAGGGCTTGGTCCTAGCTCTCTAATTGTTGGGCATAAAGTTACCTAGTTCTGCAAACGCTCTGAAGGGAAGGTGCCTGAAGGCAGAGATCAGTTTTTATTCTTCCAGCTCTCTCGAAGTCCAGGACATTAGCTATGGGCCCAAAGATGTATAAAGTTGCTTGATGGAAGGATTCACTTTTTTCGGATTAACTAGATGCAGAGGGGTAAATCCGGCCCTCCAGATTGGCCCTGTCTTCTTCCTGGGGCCACATGCGATGGAAGTAAGACTGAGCTTGGCTGAGCAGAGTAGAGAGCTCAGATCCCAAGCCATTGTCTACCCATGAGCAAGCTCTCCCAATTACAGCTGGTTAAGCAGTTAGGCATGACTTTCATATTCTTATTGTGTCCTTCCCATCTCTATGGAAAGTAATTATCATGACACAACCCTGACAACCTCTAACCAGTCCCAACAAGGTTGAGGGGACTTTATGAAGCAACTCATAAGAAGAGAAAAAGTCAAGGAAACTTTGGCTCTGCCTTCCGAAGCATCCGGCAGCCTCACAACCATGAGAGCTTGGATGATTCTTGAAAGCTGGCTGCCCTCATGCCATGCTCTATATGCTAAAATCTAAAAAGAGAAAGATTTGTGTCTCGGCCCTTCTACAAAAGCGGGTCCAAACCTAGGTAGTCAGCTCCAAACCTGCATATCCAGAGACAGCCATGCCTTTCCTTTCCACAGCTTTTGGACCAAGGGGCTCCTGGCCTTTAAAAACAATAGGCTAATTTTTCATTTTTAAATATTAGTCTTTCACAACTGAACAGACATACAGGCCTACTCTCCTCTCATTTTGGATATCAGACTTTTACTTAGTTTAGATTTAAGGAGAAATAATTTAAAAAGAGAGAGAGAGCTTGTATTTTGAGTCAGACGCCCTTGAGTTCACAGACTAGATCTTCTCTACAGCTGTGTAATCTTTGGAAAGAAAAGTGAAGCCACCTCACGGGATTGGTGAGAATATTAGATGGGAATGACGTACACATGGTCTTGTATAATACTTGGCATTTAATGGGCAGTGAAGTTGGGTTATCTTCTTCTTCCTCCTCATTTTAATCCAGAAATTCCTTGCTAAATGAAGAGGATGAAATGCTGGAAACACAGATAAAGTAGGAAAACACAAGGATTGTTTGTAGTTGGGTGACAGGATGTGAAAGAATGTAAAATAATTTGCAAAGGTTTATGTCTTAGTCTGCTTGGACTGTCATAACAATACGCAGCCTGGGTGGCTTCTCCAGCAGAAATTATCGTCTTACAGTTCTGGAGGCTACATATCCCAGAGCAGGGTGCCAGCCAGCTTAACTGCTGGTGAGGACGCCCTTTTTGGTTTGCAGCTGACAACCTTCTCTGTGTCCTCACATGGCAGAGAGAGAGAGAGGAGAGAGAGAGAGGAGAGAGAGGGAGGGAGGGAGAGAGAGGGAGGGAGGGAGGGAGGGAGAGAGAGGGAGAGAACACGCTCTGTGTTGTCTCTTATTATAAAGACACTACTCCCATCAGAGCAGGACCTCACTCTCATAATTACATTTAGCCTTAGTTACCTCCATAAAGGCCCCATCTGCAAACACCACAGTTTTGGGAAAGGCCACGGTTTTTGTGTGAAGGAAAGAAAGGGAGCCAGCGTGGCTAGAGCAGAGTGGGAAGGAGGAAGGGAGCAAGGGTCCCTGGTCAAGGGTGGAGGGCGACACAAATATCCAGTTCATACAGATTTCAAGGTCATGTTTGCACTTGGGACCTCCTTTCGTTTTACATTTTACCTTGGGCATTTTAAATTGCATTAAGATTTAGAAGAATGCTTTTTTTCCTACTAAAGATGAGTGGGGTCTTCTTGCAGGTCCCGTGACGCACCTGCCCAGTGAGAGTTCCCGTGGTTCACTGCCAATGAAACAGGCTTCTTATGCTACCCCAGTTACCAGAACTGCCCTTTTTAGAGTCCCCTCCCCTCCAAAGACAGTGCGGTCTCTCCACACATCACGCCTTCCCTGTTTCTCCTCCTTAATCAGTTGTTCACCGAATGCATGAAGATGCCAGTTGCTGCTGCATTTATTTTCATGGCTTATTCTGATTTCTCTGTATCTCCACTCAATGCAGCAATGCCTTACTCTGAAAAAGCATTTGGCCACAGTGTTTTTGTGCAAAGCTGCTACATGCCTATATTTTTATTCATAGTATCCAAAGGTATTATATAAAACTATGTCTTTTCTTTTTAAGGGACTGAGAACATTGTTTCTCTTTTTGTTTTTGTTTTTGCCAGAGAAATAGAAAAGAACAGGGTTGAAAGGGAAACCACAATCAGGGGTGACAAAAGCAGGTACTAAGGTAAAGACATTTCATCTGCCTTGGTGGTCTGGGGAAGTTTGTTGTCAAAGGAATTGCTTGAAAAATGCTGAAGTTTGTAAAAAAACTGGTTGCACGCATACCCCAGTGAGACTTATTTAATATAAAAAGAACCTGGGAATGGTTGTATTCTCTCCTTAATTCACTCCAGCAATATTTATTGATGATCAACTGTGAGCCTAGGGAGTGACCGGTACATATGAGGCACTCAGCAAGTATCCTCGAATGAAGAAGAGAATACACAAGTTTTAGGGATTTGATTCTAAGAAGGAGGGAGGTGACAGTGGACACAAGTCAGGCCCCTGCCTTCCTAGAGCTCTGGTTTGGGAATGCAGTGAGTAAATAAATAATGAGTGAATAAATAAATACAAAAGCAAAGTTCAGATCATGATAACTGCCATAAGGAAAAGAAAGCATGACGTGTTTGTGATAGAGAGTAACAGAGGGAGGGGCTCTTGGTAGACAGGATGTGAAGGGAGGCATTATTCTACTGCCTGGAGAATGAGGAGTGAACCATGCAGAGGAACCTCCAGGTGGATGGAACAGCACATGCAAAGCTTCTGGGTGGGAAAGGCCACAGTTTTTGTGTGAAGGAAAGAAAGGGAGCCAGTGTGGCTAGAGCAGAGTGGGAAGGAGGAAGAGAGCAAGGGTCCCTGGTCAGAAATTTGGATTTTCTTCTAAGTGGAGTAGGAAGTCTTTGAAGTATCTTAGGCAGAAAGTTACATAATCTCTCTATTGCAGAGATTAGCAAACTATGGCCCATGGGTGAATCTGGCTAGTCATAGTTACACCCATTAATTTACGTACTATCTAGGGCTGCTTTTGCTGTACGATGGCAGAGCTAGCAGTTGCAACACAGAACAAATGGCCTGCAAAGCCTACGTTATTTACTATCTAATTTATTATTATCATTGTTTGAGTCAGGGTCTCACTCTGTCACCTAGGCTGGAGTGCTGTGACATGAATAGTGATCACTGCAGCCTTGATCTCCTAGGCTCAAGTGATCCTGCAAAGTAGCTGGGACCACAGGTCTCAGCCATCACACCTGGCTAATTTTTAATTTTTTTGTAGAGATGGGGGTCTCCTTTTGTTTCCCAGGCTGGTCTGAAACTCCTGGGCTCAAGCAATCTTCCTGCCTCGGCCTAAGGATTAAAGATGTGAGCTACTGTGCCCGGCCTATCTGGTTTTTTAAAGAAAAAGACTGCCAACCCTGTTGTGTTGTGTGAAGTACAGCTCACAGGAGGGCAAGAGAAGAAGGCATACAGCTGGGAGACTGGAGATGAAGAATGTGACGTGTGCAACATATATTTAGGAAACAGACTTCCAGAATTGACCAGTGGACTCGTTTGGGGGGTAGGGTGGGACAGCTTAGAAGATGACCCCTGGGTGTTTTGCCTTGAGCCAGAGTGGTGCCATTTATTGAGACTGGACACTGCTATAGACTGAATATTTATGTTCTTCCAAATTCATATGTTAAATCCTAACCCCCATTGTGATAGTATTGGGAGGTAGGGCCTTTGGGAGATGATTAGGTCATGAGCCCTCATGAATTCGTATTAGTCTCCTCATAAAAGGGACCTCAGAGAACGCCCTTGCCCCTTGAAAGCTAGAATACAGAATGCTGTTTAAGACCTGGAGAGCAAAAACGAGAGAGGTATCAGGAAGGAGTAAGACAGGTAGTAAAAACTCGGGAGGGAAAAATAAGAAAGAGGAACAGGATGGCACACGATGACAAGCTGGTGGCACCAAATAGCTAGGACTTCAGAAAAGCCTCAAGGTGGCCTTGTCACAGGTCAGTGAGCAGAGACATAACTTAGGGAGGACTGTCTCCCTGTGCTGGGCCAGCTTTCTCTGCTTCTCATCATCCCTGCTGATGAAGAGATGGAATAGACATAGCTCCAGCCAAGGGTGTCAGAGTTTAGAGGCCCCTGAGTTTGGAGGCTTTCAGAAGAGAAATGTAGAAATCCGACAGATGGAGATCAAATATTACTTCTAAGTGAGAGCTTCTAAAATGGGCCGGGAGACTGGATGTGATGGGCAGCCATAATTAGGTTTCCCACACTTCCAGAGTTTGGGGCTACCCATTTGGTTGGGTCTGGGTGTGTGCCTCAGATGCCTGACAGACAGTTGCCAACTCCACTACCATGTCGGTGGGAGAGAGAAGACTTCCCACAGACCTTTCTCTAGAAGGCAGGCCTGGGTCCTGACCCTCTGCATTTACCACAGTGGGACAGGACAGAGCTGAATGCTCCTGCTCCTTCCCCCGATCCTGCTCTGTTGGCAAGCCGACCAAAGAGAGAACCAAGAAGGAAAGGAGTCATTTATGCCCAGTTTCTATGTTTTCCCTCTCAGAATCAACTTTATTGAGTTGTTCTTACATACAATAAAGCACACCCATTTTAAGTATATAGTTTTAAGAGCCCTAACAAATGAATAGACACCTGCAACCACCACCATCATCAAGATATAGATCACTTCTGTTATTTCTAAACGTTCCCTCTGCCTTTTTGCAGTAAATCCCTCTCCTCCTCCAGCCCCGGCAATGACTGATAGGCTTTCTGTCATTATAAATTTGTTTCACCTGCTCCAGTGTTTCCTCTAAACAGAACTTCTGTGTTGGGCTTCTTCCATTCAGCAGAACCAGTTATCTATGTTGGTAGTTCATTCCTTTTTATTGCTGACTAGTATTTCATAGGTATAAACATTGCTACGATACCCTAAAGCTTGTTTGTTTGTTTTTGAGATGGAGTCTTGCTCCTGTTGCCCAGGCTGGAGTGCAGTGCTCAGCTCACCGCAATGTCTGCGTCCTGGGTTCAAGCAATGCTCTTGTCTCAGCCTCCCTAGTAGCTGGGATTACAGGCATGCGCCACCACACCCGGCTCATTTTGTAATTTTAGTAGAGACTGGGTTTCTCCATGTTGGTCAGCCTGCTCTCAAACTCACTCCTGACATCAGGTGATCCACTTGCCTTGGCCTCCCAGAGGGCTGGGATTATAGGTGTGAGCCACAGCACCCAGTCCCTAAAATTTGTTTATCCATTTACCTGTTGGTGGGCATTTATGTTATTTCAACTTTTACAGCTAGAATGAAAAAGCCCAGTTTTTCTTTTAATCTCAACAGAAAAATCATCCTATTCCTAGGGGTGCGAAAGGAGAGCAGCTGTCTTAGATTGTTTCTCACAGGCCAGTGTGAAGCAGCATCACCCAGAGGGCTTGTTAAAGCACAGGTGCTAGTCACCAGCCTCAGAGTTTGTGATTCAGTAGATCTGGGACAGGCCAAGAATTTGCATTTCTAACAAGTGGTGCTGACACTACTGTTCCAGGGGGCACACACTTTGAGAACCACTGCTCTTGTTTCACTGAGGGAAGGCGAGGACTGGGAGAGGCCGCGCCCCACAATCTGGTGTACGCATCAGAAGCCTCCTTGATGCGTATCCCTCTTCACTTCTCAAACATAAGCCTAGTGATGGTTTCTCCTAACAGCTTTATTGAGGCGTAACTTACACATTATAAATTCACTTGCTTCAAGCATAAAATGTAATGGTTTTTAGTAAATTTACAGCCTGTGCGGTTATCAACACAATCCAGTTTTAGAACATCTCCATCACTCCAGTAAGATGTCTCATGCCAATTTACAGTTAATCCTTGCTCCCATTCCCAGTTCCAGACAATCGCTAATCTCCTCTGTCTTTAGAACTTTGCATTTTCTGAATATTGCAAGCGAATGGAATCGTGCGGTACGTGGTTTTTGTGTGTCTTTAGCTCAGCATAGTGTTGTTGATGGTCCTTCACATTTTGGCATGTGTTAGTGCTTTTCAAAAAATTGCTGAATAGTATTCTATTTATTTGTACAGGTATGCCATTTAATTGTGAGGATAGGCTGCATTTTGTTTATCCATTCATCTGTTGATGGACATTTGGTTTTTTTTGGGCAATTCTGATTAATGCTCTTCTGAACATACCTGTACAAGTCTACGTGTGGACACGTGTTTTCATTTTTCTCAGGCATATACCTAGGAGTGGAATTCCTTGCTAGACCGTATGGTAAACCTACATTTAACATTTTAAGAAGTCATCAAACGGTTATATTCCTACCAGCAATGTGTGAGGGACCTATTTACTCTAGATATGTTTTTAATGAGAGGAATATGAGAGAATTTGAGAACAAACATGGGCTGTGGGAAGAAACGTATTCAAAATACTGTTCATTAAATACTTTCACACAATAGGGCGGGAACAAGTTGTTTCTTTACACTGGTTTCAATCTTGGCTGCACATTAGAAGCATCTGGGGGAGTTTAACAAGTCGTGATGTCCAAGCCACATCTCAGACAATTACAGTAAAGATGCTGCGAGGGTGGCTGGGCAGGTATTAGGGTTTTAAACCTCCCCAGTTGATTTCAGTGTGCAGGCTGAGAAGCTCTTCTGTAAAAAAAAAAAAAGTTTGTCAAGTCATTTACCCAGATAATGAGCTAAATAGTTACAGCTGAAGACAGACAGTGTCTATAGGACACGCTGAGACTGGAGAAGTTTTGTGGCTATAGAGGGAACAAAGGATGTACTGTCTGGCAAACAGTAGGTTTTGTGACTATCTTCACATACGTTTTCCAGTATTATTTCAACTACGAAGTGGAGGAGAGAGGATGGTAACTGAAGCGGATAAACGGGGTGGGGAATCAAAGGTTTCAATGGTCCATTTGTTTTAGATGGGAGAGACCTGAACCATATGAATGTCAATAGACACTCCAGTTAAACAGGAGAAGAAATAACTGATGGGCAAGAACCCACCAAAGAGGGGAGAGATGCCAGCCCAGCTAGAGAGACTGGCCCTCATTAGGAGGAAGGATGGCTCCTCTGTCTTAACAGGAGGTAGAGGTAGAGAATGAGAAAATATTGAGGCAAACATTTTTTATGATTTTTTTAAAAAAAAGACTGCCAACTCTGTTGCGTTGTATGAAGTGTGGCTTACAGGAGCGCAAGAGAAGCAGGCATACAACTGGGAAACTGGAGGTGAAGAATGCAGTGTGTTCAACATAGATTTGGGAAAGAGACTTCTAGAACTGACCAATGGACTTAACAGGAGGTAGAGGTAGAGAATGAGAAAATATTGAGGCAAACATTTTGGTTTGCCAGCAGGAAGATGAGGGAATTCCCATCTATGCTTCCCACCCCCGTTTTCAGTGAATTATGATGGAAGGTCATCTTGAAGAAAGTGATTTGTGAGGGTGAGTGGTGTGGCTCATGCCTGTAATCCCAGCACTTTGGGAGGTCAAGGTGGGTGGATCACTTGAGGTCAGGAGTTCAAGACCAGCCTGGCCAACATAGTGAAACCCCATCTCTACTAAAAATACAAAAATTAGCCAGGTGTGGTGGTGCATGCTTGTAGTCCCAGTTACTCAGGAG
>NW_016107507.1:1275297-1296058 GCF_001604975.1 Cebus imitator
AAGAAAGAAAGAAAGAAAGAAAGAAAGAAAGAAAGAAAGAAAGAAAGAAAGAAAGAAAGTGATTTGTGAGGGTAAGTAGGGTGAGGGGGCAGGGTTGAATCCTTGAGGAGAGTGAAAAGATTTGACATAGTCATTGTTGAGTGTGAGAGAAAAATAGCAGGTCCACTAGGCAGTGTTGAGAGTTGAACCATTTGAAGATGCTTATGAAACTGTAGTGACATTGACCTTTTCACGCCATCTCTCAGCCCCTAGGGGCAGGCAGGAGAAGGCAGACCGTCGATTTGCTCCTGAGTCACATAATTTCTCTGCAAGTATTTAGAAAAGACAGAAGGCCAAAGGACTTGAATGTAAAGCAGGAGTGATTCAGGTATGGACTATAAATTCTGGAGGAGGGATGGAGAAAAGGGGTAAACTGAAGGGTTGATGGAAATCAGAGGGGCAGTGGAGAGGCTGTGGTCAGGGTGAGATATGCAGACTACACAATTATGGAGGGAGAGCTGTCAAGGGACTGTACCTAGGCACTGATGGGTTCCCCATGTGAGAAACGGCAGAGCTTGTCTCCATTTCCTCACCTATTCACGCTTCAGCTCATTCCCATCTGAACCACACTCCAGGTGGTTACTTTTACTAAGGGCTCAGATGACTTTTATGTTTTCAAATCCAAGACATAGTTTTCAGTCTTCATTTTGTTTGATTTTTCAGTATAATGTGACACTGTAAACCATTCTCTGGTCTTGAAATGGTCTCTTTCACTGGCTTCCAGGACAAGTCATTGTCTTTATTTCTTCCTGACTTCAGGCTCCTGTTTACTGGTCTCCTTGAGAGGTCTGCATTTCTCTTCCTGTCCGTTATATTTGGAAGCTTCTGAGTCAGGTGCAGTCCTCAGCCTTCTTGTCTATTCTCTCTCCCTAGGCAATCTCATCCATGTCTCATGGCTTCAATTGTTCCTCATCATCTTAGAAGTTTCTCTGGAGCTGTAAGCTCAAATATCCAATTCCTACTAGTTATTTCCACTTGGATGTCTCAGGTTTTCAAACTCCTCATTTATTAGTCTGAATTTATAATGTGTCCCCAAATCGAATTCTTTCCTGACACTCCCACCTGAGTGAACCTCATGTCTGGTTAGGCAAGTCAGAAATCTAAACACCATCCTTGATAACCTCTCTTTTCCTCAACTGCTCACATCCAATCCACTGTTCCCATCAGTTTTGTTTCTTAAATATCCTTAGAATTCACTCACTCCTCTCCACCTCCAGAGCTAGGACCAGATCCACTCTCTATCATCTCTTGTCTAAACTACTGCTCAGTTTCCCAAAGGCCTCTTAGCTTCCTCCCTGACTACCTTCCAGTCCCTTCCCCACACAAAATCTCATAAGCCCCACTCCAACAAACACAAATTGGATCATACAGCCCTTGACTTAAGCCCCCTGCAGTGACTTCCCAGTTGCTGCTGCTCCTTGAATAAATACAAAAGCTTGTCCTCAAGCCCAGGCAAGGTCTGGCCCTGCATCTGCTCCAGGCACGCTGGCCTTTCTGTGCAGCAGCTCAGTCCTGCCGCCTCCTCCTTGGTTCCAACTTGTCCCAGCTCTCAGCTCACACTTCTTCAGAGATGCCTTCCTGACCACCTTGACCAGGCTGGGTTCTGCCATCATTTGCTCTCTTGGAATGGCATGCCTTCCCTCTATAGCTCTTACCTCAGTTTGGAATTGCACATTCACTTAGGTGATTATTTGACAATCACCTAAGTGAGCTGTCTGCTTACACCAGCCTCCAACCTCCATAAGAACAGGAACCACATCTGGTTTTGCTCATCTTGTATCTTCCACAGTTAGCAAAATACCTGGCATTAGAAGGTGCTCAATTTTTTTTTTTGTGTGTGTGTGGGTTTGTTACTAAGAACCATAAGATCTAAGCAGAAAGGTACCTTAGAAAACATCTGCTATCTGTCATTTTGAAGTTGAAAAGCGGAGGCTAGGTGAGGTGGGAAATTAGGCGGTTCATTTACACACCATCACACAGCTAGTTGATGGCAGTGCTGGAATGTGAATCTGCTACCCACCCTCCAGAGAGGTTGGCTGACCCTGATGGGTCATTTTCATGCCTGGTGCTGTTTTTGCCAATAGAACAAAACCAAGCTTAGTAAAGCAGAGCAGAAACTCTGTTAATAAAGAAATGCAGAAGGGAAGCTCATCCTCAAAGCATATTCTAGGGGGCAGGATGGCGGGGTGGCAAGTAAAAGGGGTTGTGAAAGGCTCTTAGGGCAGGTGGGTGAAGACTGGGGCAGGATTCCTAAAAAAAGATGGGTTCTTCCAGGATGCACAGGAGTGTGCACAGCCTTGTCTTTTGTGCTCAGCACTTCTTGTGCCTAGCAAGGTACATTTCTGCCCTCTACGCGGTGGTCTTAGCAGGGTAATGAAGCAAGAATTCAGGTCGGGGCAGCACTGCTGAGCTGGTTCGTGGTTATTGGCATCCAGCCTTCCTTTCTGTAAGCAAGCACAGCTTCGAGCACAGGTTAATTTCACAGGTTTTGAGGATTCTGAAGTAATTGGGTTTATGTTGCCGTGACAAATCCCCATCTCTTTCTGGTCCAGTGAATTTTCCACCTCCACATAGGAACTATTTATTTATTTAGTATAGATACTCTAGTAGTATTCTTTCTCTCTCTTTTCTTTTTTAAGGAAAAATAAGAGGTGTCTATGCTTAAACTGTGCTTTTTTGGGGGGTTAATATACCATCACAAAATATCAAGCCATTGGCAGATAAAAGAGAACACTCTGGAGAAGAGGAAGATGCCATTTTAAGGATGTGCCTCTCCTCATCCCTGCTGACTTGCAGCAGTGATAGAGATGCCGAATAGGACCTAGGAGGCACACTTCTCCTTCCTCTGCCCCTCCAGAACCTCCCCAGCCACAGGCATTAGGAGGAAGATTAACAAGACTCACAGGGACACGTGCTTGCTCTCTGGAAGCTGTGGACTCGTCAGAGAAAGCTGCAAATCCCATTTCCCCCTGTTGCAGCAGGCAATTATTTTTGCATGATCAGATCACAAGCTGATTATAAAACTGATTTGCACTGTGTCCAGAGGCTGCTTTTTCCTGCAAGCAGGTTTCTCTTCCACTGAATAGAGCAGGGGGGCCCTCTGGTGGTAATCTGTAGGAAAATCTCCTGAGCAGGAGGGATATGCTTAATTTGGGTGAGAATTCTTCCTATTCTTTTCCCTTGCCTCCACAAGCCTTTTCCAAAATCAGCCATTAGGTCCTGGCACAGTGGCTCATGCCTGTAATCCCAGCATTTTGGGAGGTCAAGGCGGGTGATCACTTAAGGTCAGGAGTTTGAGAACAGCATGGCCAACGTGGCAAAACCCCCGTCTCTACTAAAAATACAAAAATTAGTTGCGTGTGGTAGTGTACGCCTGTAATCCCAGATACTTGGGAGGCTAAGGCATGAGAATCACTTGAACCAACCTGGCAGGCAAAGGCTGCAGGGAGTGCCTCTGCATTCCAGCCTGGGTGACAGAGTGAGACTCTGTCTCAAAACGAAACAAACAAAACAAAATCAGCCATTAGAGGTAAGCCATGACTGTTGTAAGCCATCTGAACGAGAAGGTTCATACCATCAATGGACCAATGCTTTTTGGGGTCAAGATTGCATTTCTTCAGCTATGCTTTTGCTAAAAATCCCCAGGACTCATGATGTGAACAAAGCTATGGACTGTGAATTTGGCGCATGTTGTAGAGGGGAGGGGAGGCCCTGATGTGTTGTTCTGAAGTGAGTGACAGACATGCCTGCCCTCCGGGTGGAAACACCAAGCTCTGTATAGCACTTTACAGTTCACTTATATAACATGTGATCCTAATCACCATGGAGGAGGGCAGCTCTGAACCAGCAGGAGGTCTCTTAGGTGTGAGGCTGGGACAAGGGGGCTGGAGAATAAGGGGCAGGTGGTGGAACACGGGAACATGCGGGGCCTTGGCTGTTTGCAGAGCCCAATGAGTTTGAGATTAGAAGAATGAGGGTGGAGAGAGGGGAGAGGATGGCATACTTCCGATACTTGTAGTGTCCAAACTGTCTCTTCAGACAGGAGAGTTTAGAAATCCAAGTCGCAGGTACCAGGAACCAGGCTTTGGGAAAGGAGGCGTTGCCTGATTTCTTGAACCTTTCTCAAAAGGCTGGGAATATCTTGTCCTGTTTTTCATTCAAATGTTTTTGGTATGTCCTATTTTATTAGATCTGTTTTATATTTAATTTTCTCTGCATAGAACAGCCCTCTGGAAGTAAAAATCAAAATGTTCACCATTTTAAAACCTTAGGCAATATACGCTTGAAAAAGTTAAAAATCACAAAGAGATCAAGACTGTTTAATAGTTACTTTTTTTTGAGGGAAATCCAGTCACATTTGCCTGTACCGTACATACACCATTACTTGGACATTCACACTCCACTGGGAACATGATAAATTACAAAAGAGAGAGGAACTTTTAAAACCACATTTAATTTTTAATACAAAATCTGTTGCACTATTACAGAAGTGACCCTTTCATGCACAGATAAATTTAGTATCTACCAGTCTGGAAGAGGAAAAACTGTATTTTTATTGTTCTCCCAAAATATTGGCAAATTTAAAGTAACTTTTAATCTTTGTGCTCTCTGATGCCAAGGCAAACCTGTTTTGTCTTTTTGTATTTTCAGTAGACAAGTTGATCTGTGAAAAGCGAATATAGAAACATGAAAGTATTTAGGGCCATCTTTACCTGGGATCACTTTAAACTATGCTTTACCTACATATATCAAAGACGCCCGGTGACTAGGCCTACTGTGCCCCATAGGCAAAGCTCTGATGATTTCATCTAGAAATCTGCTGTCGATATGTAGAAAAATTCACTATTTCAGTTTCACAGCAAAAAAGGCAGGGGGAGAGGGGAACCCAACAGGTATTTAAGTAGATGCTTTCCAATCCCATTCACTGCATTAATTAGCTTACTTCTTATACAGTACAACATAATCACTGCAGTTTTATTTGTATGTAACACCTATAAGCATATAGCATCTACACTTTAAGTGTATTTACAAATTCAACAAAATATCTACATATAAAAAGCTTTACTTAAAATTAAACTTGATGCAAGTTATGAGAAACCAATTTATTGGCAAATGAAACCGAGCATTCCTTCAACCATAGGTTGTTATAGATTTTCATACTTGGAGGCAACCCATTTGATAGATATTGTTTATGAATATGATAGAAGATATATTTACTTTTTAAACTGCAGATGTAATCCCTTGGACCACTGGCCTTTTAAGCACTTGTCAGATTTCTTAGACTCTGAAATGTGTCTGTAGCAATTTGCATACACATTGCTTAATGCTGCAGAGTTTTGAACTCAGATAGGTAAAGTCTTGGAGAATAATATATTACTGTTGGCATGCTATTGTATGCCAACAGTAATATATTACATGCTATTGTATGCCAACAGTAATATATTTGGTGATGGAATAACTTAATTTTTAAAATTAATTTTCTAGCATGTAGACACCTTTCTTACTGAATGTAGCAGAAGCCATAAAGGACCATAAAATCATTACGTGCTTCAGTTGGTGACAAAGCTTTTCTTTTTATGCTTATGAGGAAATGCTATTTCAAATAAGCTGTCTCATTATTTTTATTTTCATGTTTCCTTCTTTTCCCAGCATTGCAGTTTTCATGAACTCTGCTTTTTAAAAGTTGCTTTTTGACAATGACAGTAATCTAGGACTCAGAATGGACTGGAGCAGCTAATACAGAATGCAGTATGTTATGGAATGCTTAATGTCTGAAGGCACTATATGTGTCTTGCCCTGTGTTCTCTGGAGTAATGTTTGAAATTTAATTTGAATGACTTGTTTTTGATTCTTTCAGTATGGCACAGATGCCGAAATGCATTGCAATACACATTGTTTATGCCTAAAAACAACGGAACACAGAAATGATGTACAAAGTAGAATACTGTGCTGCTGTAATGCCTGGAAGATTAAGAAGCCTACGGAGTAACAGGAGCCAAGAGCAGGTAATAGTTCTCAGTAAGCATCAGCAATGCGACTGTCATAATGAACTCATTTAGCAAGTATATACTGTACATACTGTTCCTAACAGTCTCCCAAAAAGACTAACGACAGCTAGACATAGAGTTACCAGTTTCACAACAATGTCCACAAAGACATTGAAGTCCTAGAGAATACTACAGTAACACTCTTGACAATGAAAACGGAATTCATATTTAGGGGTTCAGCTGAGGATAGTATAAACAAAGTATCAAACCATGTTTTCATAACATACACGTGTATGTCCTTTAAATGTGGAGCATTTTTCATGCATCATATTGAGTTGTATCCTGAAGAGGAAATAACAGGATCTGTTGGTGATGTTGCATTATTTTTTCTCAGTTCTGAGGAAATCAAGAATACCCATTTTGAATGAAAAAGTATGCACTTTGCATTCCAGTTCACATTAACATATCATTTGACTGAGTTATGTTTTTGCTTTAACTATTCTCATAATATTAACATACAGCAGAAAACACACTCTCTACCCATATGTTCATAGTATGAGAGGGCTGACGAACAAGTGCTTAGGATAAACATTCTAGAGAAACGGAATATTGGCAAAGAGCTTAAAAATTAAACAAAGGAATTCATGGCATTGACAGGAGAAGGTGCCTCTGAGCTTTCGTTTCCTTCAGCCGGCTCTTTCTCCTTCTTACCACTGTATTGTCCAATAAAGGAGCCATCCTCATTGAACTGACCGTTCACCCCTTCTCCATAGTCAACTAGGCTGTCATCACTGTCTTCTTTTTTCACAGTCCTGTCTGAAGGAGTTCGACTTCCTTTTTTCAAAGGCTTGTGGTCTTCCGCGTCACTGGAAGAAAGAGAAAACATTTTTGTCAAGATTGGCATTTAGTAACATTTTCTGTTTTTAAAGATCATACATGCAAATTATGAGAAAGCGTTTGGAGTCCTGGGCTTCTCTGACCAATGACGAGGGTGAGTTGGAATGGAAATTAGGAGCAGAAATGGTTGAATCATGAAGTCCTCAGTGGAGTGGATGGCTCCCAATTGTGCATGTTAATTTCAATGACAAATTCTGATTCCTGAAGTGAAAGCAATCCAGAAATAATCACAAGCATTAAATAAGAAAGAATTGAGAAAAGTAGAAAAATCATCACTATTTTGAATTCAAAAAGGCAAAAGCTTATGGCAAATAGAGAAGTTAGTATGTTAAACTGCAAACTATCTCTGATTCCTTGGATGTGAATGGAGCATGATTTTGGTTAAGTGTGAAATATGGATTTTTTTTTTCTGAGACAGAAGGAGAAGCAAAATCCTGCATTTCAAATAATTTTGTTATCAATGCAGGCCAGACTGGTAAACTTCAACCTTACCTTTCAAGAGACCTACAAATCCCATTAAAAGGATGCAGAAGAAACAAATGAAAATAGCCTAAGAAGAAAAGCAAAATCCTTATACTGATAGCACACAGTATTTTTTTTTTGGTAAGAATTTTAGTTAATGAGTAAATATTTATTAATCTGGAAAGAGACACACTTTAACTTAAAAGCACTACATTTGTACTATGAATGGCATGCCAATATATTCTAAAGAATGTGAATGATTCCAAACATGTAATAGCAAACCCTTCCTATGCTCATGTTAACCCCTCAGCTCCCTTCTCCTATGTGTGTTATGTAGCCTGACCATGTTGGATGGGAATCTGAGGAGTGTACCTTAATATGACTTTATAAGATTCCATTATTATTCTTTTTTGCTTATTTCTCTGTTGAACCCTTAAGCACAATTTCTGAAGTCAAAGAGTAATCATTATGTTTTAGACTGTTCACCCATATGGTCAAATAACTAGTTGTGCACATTGACCTATTTGTTAATAGGTAACATTTGGGAAAAAAAATAGAAAAAGTCAATGATAGGATCCAACATTTTGTTTTCTTTCAAAAAACAAAAATGCAAGGTAAAATAGGAAATATATACAGTATTAGCAAAAATGGAAAAGCCTTAATATACAAAAGGTATCACTGGCTGCAGTATTTAATCTAGCAGTTTGTGCTAAGTCTTTACTGCTCCCTCTGTTTCAGTGACTTTTCTTTTCTAGCCAAGATACAAATATTTCAAGATCTATAAGTATACTGGCTCTTTTGACAATAACTTTTACTAGGGATTTCAATTTTTCTCCAAGAAGAAAATCTCCAAACTGAGAAAAAATGCTAGCATAATATAACAGTGGCACATGCCATTGAAAACAACCTGTTTCAGTAATACACGATTACTTGCTGCAAACTGAATTAGCTATAATATCACCACTGCTAATAAACAACTGGAAAGCTATCATCTTGGGGTGGGCTGTGCTTGGGGGAATTTCAGAGGACAAAGCATTGAGTGCCTAATCTGTTATGAAAATAGCTTACACAGCATCCCTGGGGTTTAATTATTAAGTACTTCCTGTGAAATATAGCCCCTGTTCTGGTGCGACTGTTAATTCAGCTGAAGAGTTCAGTAATAGGCAGAATTTTGCCACCTGGATTCAATGGTTAGTCGTATTCTGCTTTGTAGGACTAGCATCCCAAGGAATACACTACTGGAAGTTGCCATCTGTATCATTTCTTTGGTCTAGCCATCTATCCACCCATCCCTTCATCCAATAAGTGCTTATTGAGTGCCTACACTAAGACAGACTGTTCTAGGCACTGGGAATATAGCAGCAAACAAAATAGACTAAAACCCTGACCTTATTTTTAGGGAGGAAAATACAATTAACAATCTACATAATACAAATTATGTGTATTTTATGTCAGGGGATGATTAGCACCATGCAAAGTAGAGAGCTGAGTAAAGATGACAGAAGGTGTTGGAGAAGGGATGAAAAGTTGGCATTTAAATAGGATGTCCAGGAAGGCCTCATCAAGCAGTGATATATGGTCAACAACTTTAAAAGAGTGGATTTAGTAGAGTGGACAGCTGGAGGGAGAGCAGTTCCTGCAGGAGTAACAAGCAGTATAAATGCCTTAAGGTGAGGGCAAGCCTGGCATGTTCCAGGAACACTAAGGAGCTTGGTGTGGCTGAATTGAGACAGACGGGGCGGGGGGGGCGGGGGGAGAGAGAGAGAGAGGCAGAGAGAGACAGAGAGACAGAGAGAGAGACAGAGAGACAGAGAGAGAGACAGAGAGAGAAGTAGGAGTTAAGGTAAGCAGGGTGGCAGGGCTACACCAGGGCCTGTGGGACTTTGTAACAATGCTGCCTTCATCTCTGAGATAGGAAGCCCTAGGAGGGTTTTCAAAGAATAAGTGACATGCTCTGACTTACATTTTAAAAGCACTACTCTGTTATCAGTGTTGAGAATAGCCTTCCTTAGAGGGCTGGGGTTAGTAAATTAGGCCATGCCCGTTTACTACATAATGTCTATGGCTGCTTTTGCACTACAATAGCAGAATTGCAGAGTTGCAGCAGAGACTATGTGGCCTGTGAAGTCTAAAATATTTAGTTGGCCGACCTCTGCTCTAGAGAGTCAGGGGAGAATATTACAACGATCCAGGAGGAAGATGACTGTGATTTGGACCACAGTGGAACACTGGAGATGGTATAAAATGCACAGATTATGAACATGTTTTGCAGGTAGACCCAACAGGATTTTCTGATGGATTAGATATGGAGTAACAGAGAAAAAGATGGTGCCGGGATTTTTGGTCTGAGCGACAGGAAGCTTGGAAGTGCTGTTACTATGGAGTGAAGCCTGTTGAGAGGGGAAAATCAATGGTTCAGTTCCGGGAATATTAAAGTTTAAATATATCATGAGAACTACTCCTTTAATCATTTTATGAGGCTAGTATAACACTGATATCTAAAACCAACAAGATCACTTTAACAAAGTAAAATTACAGGCTAATCTCATTCATGAACATAGATGAAAAATCCCCAAACAAACTATGACCAATCAAATTTAGCAATCTACTAAAAAGATAATATTTCATATCCAGGTTGGGTTTATTCCAGGAATGCAGATTTATTTTAGCATTAAAACATCAATTCATATAATTCATCATTTTAGCAGAAGAAAATAAAAATATCTATGATAATCTCAGCAAATTTAGAAAGAGGTATATGAAAAAATTCGACACCCATTCATGATAAAAACATTAGGAATAGAATGTATTTTTATTCCTAACCTTAGGAACATATTTATTTTTAACATGAAGGAAGGAATAGAATCCTTCAATAACCTGATTAAGGTAGCTATAAGAAACCTACAGTAAACATCATCCTTAATGGTGAACATTGAAAACTTTGTTTAAAATCAGAAATAATAATGATGATGGCTGCTGCCACCACTTCTAATCAAAACTGCATTAAAAGTCCTAAGCAATTTGATAAGAAAAAGAAATAGTTGAAAGGAAGCTATCATTATTGATAACTGATAAGACTGTGTATGTAGAAAAGCAGAAGAATCAATAGGTAAATGTTAGAATAAAAAGAGAGTTTAATAATGTTGCTTTATACAAGATTAGCATAACAGTCAATTTTACTTATGCTCTTGCAATTAGGAAATAAAATTAAAATACTATTCCATTTCTAATACCATAAATATGAAGCATATAAAGACAAATCCAACAAGCTTATGTGTAAGACCTCCAAAGAAAATAAAAGTTTTATTCAGAGTTATTAAAGATCTGAATGAATGGAGGAATATTCCACATCCATGGATGGGAGACTCAAATACAGTAAATATGTTAACCTTCCCCATATTTCCCTTTAGCTGCAATTTATTTCTGGTAAAAGCTCAGCAGGTTTTTATATGGATCTTGGCAGGCTGATTCTAAGATGTACAAATAAAAGAAAAAGGCTAAGAATATTTAAAAGGCTCTTGAAAAAGACAAGTAAAGTTAGAGAACTGAACCTAGCATGTATCAAGACTTATTAAAACCTGTGTTATTAAGACAATATAGTTTTGGTGCAGAGATAGACAGATTGACCAGTGGAATGGAATACAGGGTATTGAAACTGGTGGAAGATATTTTCATTGGCTTTATTCCTACATCATATTTTTATGCTATCGTAAGAAGAATAATTTTTAAAATCTTATTTTCCAATTGCTTGCTGGTTGGTAGCCAGAAATATAGTAGACTTTTATGTTAATTTTGTGCCAAGCAACATTACTAAACTCTCTCATTATAGTATTTGCTTTTTGATTCATTTGGGTTTTTACATACAAAATCATATCAGTTACAGTTAATGACCAGCGAAGAAGGGGCTCCCCCAAAGCATCCATTCATTCCAGCTTAACGGTTGTGGCAGAGGAGAGAATGAACAGCAACACAGGCCGTGCTTGAAAGAAGAGAAGAAACTGGGATCCTCCCTCCTCTAACAGTCTTTCCAGAAAAAGCCATTCAAAGGCAGCGAGATCTTTTTAAGTCCAGTCTTTGTTAAGTGTTGTGATATATCTTACTGTAATAATTAGAATCTGGCTAAATGAGAAAAAATTATATAAGTCATAGGAACAGTGCTGGCACATGGTTTGTGTTCAACAAGTTTAAGTGTCCATCTCCATCAACCTCTTCTCTCTACTCCAGGCCCCTATTTCAGACAGATTTGTTTTTTCTAAGAAATACCTTGTGTAACACACACACAGAACTTTCGAGATGTGTTAAGTGGTTACGCCTCTGTGTGACGCACTGTATTAGGGCTTGCCTTTTTCAACTCCAAGATGAATTTTGTAACTAAATAGTAAATAATATTCTGCTTTTGTCATTGTATTCAGTGAAATTTCCATGTCAAGTTTAAATATGCAGGGGAGTTTCCCAAATGAGATGAATTAAGAAGTCACAGAAGATGATTTAAAAGTCATATAGATATATATGACTCTCTCTGTCTCTCTCTTTTATATTTAGTGGTGTAGTGGTCAAAGCTTTATAAAACAAGTAAAAATTCATTCACATTTTAATGAGAATGTTTAAGGTGGTGTGTATCAGGTATCAATTATTAGTTCTGGCTATCAAAGGTTGAATGGATTTCAAAATAAGATATATATAGCTACAACATATCCAGTATATAAGTATTGATACAATATCCAGTATATTCTTGATACTTATATTCATGAATCAAGATCATTGTGCAGTGGAAAGAAATGTTCCTATCACAATGCTAACACTGCATGACTTTCCCTGGGAAGACTCTCTGTGCCACCCTCCTTCTATGCTGCTCACCTGGCGTCAGCTTCCTGCTCCTGTTCTCTTGGTACCTTAGTTATATCTCTTCTATAGCACTTTTCACACTCTGGTCATTGTTCCTTTACTTCCCTGCACCCATCACTAGGCTATAAATGCCCAGTGTGGAACCATATCCTATTGGTTTGAATATTCCCAAAGCCTGGCATACAGTAGGCACTCAATAAATACTGGCAGAATGAGTTCACTGTAAAATAATGAGGAGACAGTGGGTATTTTAGAAATTAAAGAAAAATTTGAACATAAATTTCATTCCCTCTTAGTTTCATGATGGCAGCCAAAGCACTGTAATATATCCTTTCCTTTCTCTTACCCTAAGAATAAATTTTTAGGGAGTTCAAATTGTTTTTCAACAACAATTTGTTCAGAAGTGTGCACATCCATTAAATCCTACTGAGTAAAATTTGGCAACAGCAGTTAAATCTCTGATAATTCTGTCTGATTATCCTGTTGTTACCACCCTCCCATGGCCAAACCACATTGCACCTCTAGTGACATTCATGACCCAAATACTCTTTCCTACCTACTCTCTGAAAGTCCATTATTATTCTGCTCACAAACCAGTTCATGTTTTGTTAGCAAAATAACTCTAATCTATATGACAAATGTGCCACATCTTGGTATCATTCAAGCCTTATAAGCATGGGTTAGCATGCTTGCCACAAGCCCATGTTCACATGAATGACAAGATTCGTGTGGCAAGAGCCACCTATTATGTAGTAAGTTATGAGTTCAAGTAACATGGGCATATGGTTTATGACCTAGGTTTATTCTGGTCTTAAGGAAAATGGATCTAAAGAATAAAAAAATACTTACACTGTTGGTTGCATTGTTTCTCTGATTTTTCTATATGCTAGTAAGGATGCAGATCCTACTGTCTGTATAATTAAAGAAACAAACAAAGAAAGCTGCAGGCTTCCACCAGAGGGTAACTGCTTGGGGGTGGGTGTCAGAGTAAGGGCACAGGGTTATAGCATATAATCACATTTGGCCACCAGTGAGGTTCTATCCCTCTTTGCACTATAAAATATCATCTGGCTCAGAGCCAGTCATGTAGAAAAGGTTTCATCCTCAGACTAGATAATCAGCAGATCAGAAATGGGAATTAATTTACACTTATTTTGTGTATATCTGATCGGCATAATAATTGCTTTTGGAATGAAAGACAGTGAGAATCCATAAATAATACAGAGCTCAAAACTTACAGAAGGTGCAAAGTAGAGACAGGACCCTGGTGATTTCAGGAAGTGAATGACACTTAAATGTATTATTAAAAATAAAAGATTCTGTTAATAAGCAGTTGGAACTGTTTTCATTAATCACAGCCTCTAAGATAATAAACATTTTTGGATTTCTTTAAATAAAAAATAAACCAAAGGGAAAACATTCTGAGGTAGTGTCAGGAAATCAAAGGACAAAGCCCTGTCTTTGTAAATCAAAGTAAAAAAACTGGTTGGAATTTTGGGGAAGTGATTTTGCTGTGGGATTGTCCTTATGAACTTTTAGTTTCATTTTAAAAATTACATTATTGAGTTATGTTGCGAATTGAAGACACCCATCAGAACCTTATTTCCCTTGGCACCTCCCAAATTTACACCATTACACGTATGACAAGTGTACAGGTGTTTCTGTCTTCCTGTCAATTGGGTTTGCACTCAATAAGCCCAAACAAAAAGTCTTTCTTTCCTGAGAAACTAAGGCCTAACTAAGCTAAAGACAGCTATCTGAAAACACTTCACCAACACAGTACATATAAATTAACACTAAGACAAAGAAATATGTCCAAATAGATGTAAACACAGTGATTATGAGGCCAGTAACCAAATACTTGCTATGTACTGCTCCAGACAGAAAATTATATTAAAGTTGTTAGAAGATGGCTTGTAGAAGAAAATACAAATCACAGAACTATGAATCACAGGCAATGGCCGAGCTGAAAGTAAAACTAACAGTCTTTTAATTCCAAGCTTGTTCATAAAAGTCAACCTCCATTTTTTTTTTATAGTTCCATGAGGGTTCATGTGCAAGTTTGTTATGTGGATACATTGTGTAGTGGTGGGGTTTGGGCTTCTAGTATACCATCACCCAAATATCAACCTTGATTTTAATCAAGTTTTAATGGAGTAGGCAGCAGTTTTCTGGGAAAGTCACATGACCTCACATCATAACCTCAGATCACATCGCTATAATGGCAAGTTGATGTTTGAGCCCCACATGGTGAGCAGTACATTGCCAGATTCATTGACACATGATAATGTAGAATAGGAACCCATCACCATGGAGAATGTATGAAGAACAATGGCTTATTTCCAATTCATGCAAATACATGTTTTTTCCAGGCCATGTTAAGACTTTGCTTCATCACAATAAATAAGGGAGTGGTTTGCATATCCTGTAGAGAATTATAGCCACAAGAACTCTAAAAATAAGAAGTTATTTAGTAATTGTCAGCTTACCTGCTTTATAGGAGAAACATGTATAAGGGTGAATTATTTCAGCAAAGCTCTAGTCATCCAGATGCCCTAGGTTATGGGCTTCTGTAGGCTGCTCCAATTTGTTACAAAAACCTCTTGGGTGAATGAGTGTGGATGCTGCATGAGGTTTTTATACACTTTCAGCTCCAGAACCAAATTCTGACATCAAGACAAGCCTAGCTAGGCATTTTTCTGTACCATGAGATACAGAAATTCTGAGGACTTTTTGAAAACATAGTTATCTCTCTTTAAGAGATCAAAATATAAAAACTTAGGGGCTGAGATAAAGGAAAAACACAGGTATCTGCACGGAAATTGATATGAAAACAATTTTATTGAAAATATATGTCTTTTTCTCAATCAGTTCTCTATTTTTCATCCTTAGCATTGTGTCACATGAAAGTATGATATTCTATGACACCGACATGATAGTGACATGGAAAAACCAAAAATGAGCTCTAGAGACAAGTAAAACTTAACATAAATATCTTCTCTACAAATGTTGCCTTGTAATCACAATAGTGAAATATTTTATTTCACCTAAAGCCTCTTCATCTTGCAAACAATGTCTCAAAATGGGCTAATGCATAATATAAGAGATTTTATATAAGCAAGAGGCTTCTAAAAAGAAAAAAACAAGGTACAAAATGTATTTTTAAAAGGCATACTTTTAAAATAACAAAATCCCCACATTTTATTCTAATAAATACATATTTTGTTTGTTTTTAAACAAATGTAAAATAATCTTTTCTTTCAATTGAAAAGATATATCTTTGTTTAAAGAAAATATTTTTTAAAAATTTAGCACATAGGTTATATTAACATTTTCCCTTAATGATGGAGTCAAGCCAGAATGTATTATCAAAGTTCTGTAACATGTTGCCCAGAGGGCTATGATATTTCTTAATAATTAACAGCTTCTAAAACAATCTAGTCACCATTTCATGATTAATGGGCAAGGGTATAGGTATTGTTTAGGAAAACTAGCTTCAAATTCTAGATGAGAAAGTCTGTTCACATTGGTTTTATTACAGCGTGTTTAGAAAATGACAAGTATAGTTTTCTTTACAATGCAGGCTTTGGAGGGTCTTCTCTGTTGTTTTAATGCTCATAGTAACACACTGGCTTTGCTAGATTGATCAGCACAGCATGGGCCTATGGAAAATGTGACAAAGTGGGAGACATTCCACCTCCAAAATCATGACTAAAATAAAAATTTATTTTTTTAATGAAAAATGAAAATGTTTGACCATGAGGAACATGTAAACACTGAGACATGGAAGTATCCCTAAACTTACATTTGAGAAAAATATGAGATGCCAGGCAGAGCATGTCCTGGCCAAGTTCCATTCTTGGGACTGTGTTGGTGTAGGCAGGGAAGATGAAGAGCAGAGAAGCAGGGGCTCACCTGTATTCTCCAAACGTCCCATCGTCTTCCTTCATAGGCTGGATTTCAGGGTCAGCATGGGCATCTTCCTTTTCTTTAACTAAAAATTTCAAAAAGATATTATTATCTACTGATCTTGTTTTTTCTTATTCAAAGTCCATAAGAGTATTCTTTGAGATATATACAGCAGTGAAAAATAATTCTATACACAAGTAGATGTTGTAAAATCATATATAGTGGCCATGCATACATTCTGGTGTTTTAGTTATTTTTGAGGCAGCCCAATAGAATGTACATTTGTTAATACATAAAGTTGACTAGTCTCTCACTTGATAAAGAAATAATATTTAAGTTTCTAAGATTTTCCCCTACTTTACCAATCTATTTAGTAGCTATATTAATGGTTGCAAATTGTTTTTGTAAGTCTATTCTTTCACAGATTTTTTTTTCTTGTCACTGACGGGAAAATGGTCAGGTAAAGAAAATATAAATTTAATGGACCCACTAAATTGAATAAACCATTAACCTTACAGGGAAAGCAATGTTACACATCACAATATCAAGACTATCAAGACTTAGTTCATATATTACTTCCTCTGAAAAACTCTCTACGCACCTTCCCCCCACCTCTCCTCTTGACAAATGGTTTTAGGTGTTACTTAGGCATCCATAACTATGTGCAGTCTAAGAGTAAACTCAATAATGTTTTCAGAGAACACATTGATTTACTCCTCCAAATGCCTTACGATCGTTGACAATGTTAAACTGCCATTATATAAAATGTGATCAAAAGTCATTTGAAGAGAAATTCCAAACTCATGGCTCTGGGAAGACATGATATTACAATCTACATGATTACCCCATGATTTCTTTTTAGTTTAATGGATTATCATGTAGCATTACAAAGCAATTTTAATGTTTCTTTCTTACCTGGATATTTACCACCTTTGTTTCTTCTGATGAAGCAAACAATCAGCAAAATTAAGATAAGGAGAGCGACAGCACACATTAGACCAATGAACCAGCCCTGAGTTGCAATATCCACCTGCCGGCTTGCCATCGCTGGAAAACAAATCGACGGTGTTGGTGGCAATAGGTTAAGGGGAGATGGGAACTGCTGCAGTCTCTTAGAGTAAAAATTGTCACATTATGTGAGCTTTCATGTATTTGACATGTGGCTCCAAAGTAGGATCTGCCAATTATTAATTGGGAATTATATAAATACTTAACTTTGAAAAACCTTCACTCATTAAAAAATTCAAATAGAGAAAGCTGAATAATAATATTAAATGCTAACAAACTCTGGTGAACATTGTGTTCAGTTATTCTCACTAAATATTCTCAATAAAAACATATTCCTAAACCGAATAAAGTATTCACTGTTTACAGGATACATTTTACATTAAGTACATTGAGAAAAATATAAAACTGAGTATTAAACAGAAAAGGATGTATACATATAATTGAGTATTTTCTCTTCAAAGGCACTGCTTTTAGAGGTTAAACTGTCATTGCAAGGCTGTTCCCATTTTCAGTATTTAAAAAAGACCTGTTAAAAAAGAAAATGGTCCATATAAGAAACTTCCCAGATCAGGGAAACAACTGTATTGTTTTATATAACGTCTCAACTGGCACCCAAAATATTACTTAGATTTGTTATTCACCTCATTCACAAGAGTTGGTTCTGAGTGGAAATTTCTGAAAAACCAAATTCACCCTCAAAGAGTCAATATTTGTTATGGCTAAGGATCCATTCAAAAGGCTGGAGTATCTCTTGGTCAGTGACACCATTATTTGCCTAAGTGACCAGTTTGAAAAGAAACTACTCGCTTATGTGTATACATATCCTTTCAGTTGCATCTATTCTGTTTGAGTAAATAAATGTGAAGCCTCTTATTCCATCAGTCACAATATGCAAAACTTCTAAGAAAACCACAGAATAACTAGCATTTTGGATATTATTTAAAAGTATCAATCTTATGGGAAAAAGTGCAGCATCATTGGCTATTCAGACATGCCCATGCGGATTTGCTTAAATTAACTGGTATAAATTCTTTTTTTAAAAGACCTTTATTTTCTCTCTTTTGACCATAATCAATATAAAACATTTTCTTCTTTTGACTCCATAAGCAGGTTTATATCATGCTTTTAATTTGGCTGAATTTCTTCTGAATATATTTTACATGGTTGAGTTAGGTGTGTGTGATCTCTGGATGCAGAAATAAACATGACTACGCATATCCCAGGTTCTGCTACTGTTGCAAAAATAGCATCTCATTGCCTTTTTTTCTCCATATGAAATTTAGGGAGAAAAAAGGAAATGCTAAAAATCAAGTGTGAAGAGGAAGGTAAAAAAATATGGACATATGTAGAAGAAATAAAATGAGAAGCAAAAATACATTATTTGAAAAACAAGTCAAAAGCTGGTAGCCTTTTCCCAATAGGCCCTTGTGCCTCATTAGTTAGAGAAGTTTTGAGCTGTATCGAAGCCACACACAAGTAAAGCACCAGGTTAGGTAGTTTCCCCTTTCCATACACATGCCATAGTCATGATGATGAAGATGAAGACAATGGTAATAACACTGACAGCTAACATTTGTGGACCCTTACCATAGGCTAGGCACTGTGCTGAAGGTATACCTCATTTAATCTTTACAACAATTCTCTGAGGTAGGCATCAGGAATAAATCCATGCCCAAGGAAGATAAAGAACTTGCCCAAGAGTTGGAGCAACCTGTGTCTGACTGACTCCAGAGAATATGCTACTAGTCATTATATTATATTGCTGTCACGCATTCCTAAAAACAATCCAGACATCAAACCTGCACAAGTCTTAAGTTAAAGAATAAAATGCCAGAGAAACTTCCTATTCTGAGACAGGCAAAAAGGTGTCAAAACTCCATCATTACATCCTCTTTGGCAATATCTTTCTTTCAATTAATGCCTGGTCTTTCTGTGCTTTTTCTCCAAAACTGAACCAAATACCAAATGGCATTAAGTCTCTTAAGCATTTGATTAAAGTTAGAGTTCTTGTTTTTAGTGTGCTGATTTACAGCCTTGTCATAAAAAGATTCAGCATTTACATTTTTCATCTAATTAAATGCAACTAAAAAGGGAAAAAATAAGATACTCAGGTTCTAGTGCAGATATTGCTCTACAAGGATGGTGACTGCCAAAATTGACTGGCAGCTTGCTGCTATGCAACCATGAAAAAAATGGATGGATGTTTGATGGGTGGTAAACAAACATCCAAGCTGAATTTCTGCCTCTATGTCTAAAGAAAAAAAGGATTGAATATTTCACTGCCCTATTATTTAAAATAGTCAGGCACAATATGGTAATAGGTACATGTGTGCACACACACAGTCACATTCAGACACACACAAGTGCACCAGAAATTGACATAAAACAGAAATTGTGTAAATGTAAATAACAATTTCGATTGATTTTCCATCAATAAAAGAAAAGATTTAAATTGCAGAATGATTAAAAGAGGCTTCAAGCTTTCTTAGGACAATCTAAAATCATCTGGGACATACAAATCCAAGCCATAACCACCATCATGCATAACATACACACACACACACTCACACACACACACACACACACACACACACACACACAGAGAGAGAGAGAGAGAGAGAATTAAACCTATGGGGCTTTTCCTTCTAGAATCAGTTTCAATGGGTGGGTATCACCCATTGAAGGGCTGGGTAGGGCTGGGTAGTAGAGTAAAAGAGAATCTTCATTATCTGAATTTTTTAACAATAAGATTATATTCATGTATTATTTGAGTAATCCGCAAAATGATAAATTAAACACATATAAAGAACATGAAAATAGAAAATAAGGCAGAAGAATGAGATTTGCTTTGTTTTCTGGAAGTCGGCTTTACAACAGTCTTCTGCTCTGGCATCGTTTGCTGTCATGGATAATCCATGCTCTGTGGTAGGAGGTCTCTGAGGAAAACCCTCTTGAGTCCTCAGAACCGCAGAATCAACATGGAAGAGGCAGGGTGAGGGAAATGGTTATTTGTTCTATACCATTTATGAAGAATGCACTATGGATGAAAATGTCCTGTTCAAATGCTTAGAAATGTTTAGGAAGAGCAAACTGTGACCTTAACCAACATTTGGAGACAATTGACAAAAACTCTTGGGTCTAGTGAAAACAAATGTTTTAAATCCTTTGTGATGATAAGAGAGACTGGGTAATTGAGGGACAGAGGTAAAAGAGGAAGGAGGGGAGGTGGATGGTGTTAATGAGAGGTCATACCTGGTCATACCAGATGGGGTGGCACTAATGAGAGGTCAAATGGGGGCAGGGAGTGGGGCTAATGAGTGGTCATAACAGACGAGGTGGCGGTAATGAGTGGTCATACCAGACGGGGTGGCGGTAATGAGTGGTCATACCAGGTGGGGTGGCGGTAATGAGTGGTCATACCAGGTGGGGTGGCGGTAATGAGTGGTCATACCAGGTGAGGTGGCGGTAATGAGCGGTCATACCAGGTGCAGTGGCAGTAGCGGTAATGAAAGGTATACCAGATGGGGTGTCGGTTATGAGTGGTCATACCGGGTGGGGTGGCGGTAATGAGTGGTCATACCAGGTGGGGTGGCGGTAATGAGTGGTCATACCAG
>NW_016107507.1:1296218-1360822 GCF_001604975.1 Cebus imitator
GAGTGGTCATACCGGGTGGGGTGGCGGTAATGAGTGGTCATACCGGGTGGGGTGGCGGTAATGAGTGGTCATACCGGGTGGGGTGGCGGTAATGAAAGGTCATACCAGTAGTACCGGGAAGAAGCACAGCATCGGGACACTACCTGTCTTGTTTGTTGTTCAGTTTGTGCCGCAGGAAAAAAATTAAGAAATATACCTTAAAAATCCAGACTCTAAAAGGGAGAGATGGTATAATGGTAGGAAGATTCATGAAACAGCTGTAGATGAAAGTTGAGTCTAAGGTCCTAAAATCAGCAGAACTCAGAGAAAGAGAGAAGCAGCTCATGAATGCAGAGTTCAAAAAGTAGCCAATGATAGGATTTCATGCCAAATACTGACATCCTTACACCGTGGAACCCAGCAGGAAGAGAGGAGGGGCAGGAGCAGTGGACGGCAGGGCTTTCACACCAGAGTTAACCCAGCAGCCCCAAAGTACAGAGTGTTGTAAACTGGGAAAAGGAGGCAGCATAATGGTAAATTGAGGCATTCTAGAATGCTGGCAGCATTTGCTCTTACAGGTGATGTGTTAACTAAGGTCATGAGTTTAATCAATATTTGTTCTTTTTAATACATTTAGATGTAAAAAGTGACAAGAACTGGTTGGGACCTTGTCCTGTCTCTCCATCACTGGCACACAAGAAGGCCCACCTATCATAATTCCTCGCCTCGAACTATCTAGCAGTTGCTGCTGGAATTGTAGGCATTACACTGCTGAGTGAAAAATAATTTTCTAAAGGAGTTGTCTTTTGTCCTGTAAAAGGACAAAAAATGCTGCCACTTGATTTTAAGGGTGAATCTAACTTCGGCTTAAGTTATGTTTTCCTTTCCTAAACATTTCTAACAATTTTAACAGGTCACTTTCAACATAGTAGATTCTTCATAAACAGTCCAGAACCAGTAACCATGTGCAGCCCACGGGGATCCAGAATCACTGATTGGATTTACCAAGTTTTGACTGAAACTGCCCTTTCTGAGACAGCCTGCCCCCTCCTTGGCCTGTGGACGTTTGTGACCTTGTACAAAGGGTATAGCGAGGACCTTTCTTCTGCAGATAGGACAAGCTTCTAATCCCAGCTACACCACATTCCTACTGAGCAACCTGGAAGGTACTCCACCTCTCTGACTTGAGAGGTAAATGGAGTAATAATGGTGCCTATGTCAAAGGATTGTTGTAAGGACTGAATGAGAAAAACACTTATTGAGACTTATGAGAACTTGCAACTTTCACTTATGAGAAAGCCTGCTGTATAGGAGAGCTGACTTAGTCCCATTACTATTGCTAGCCTTCCAGCTGTATATGAAGAGAATATGTACTTGAGCTTTTAGTATTTTGAAAATAAAAGTTACCAATAACAACAAACCACAACCTTGTAAACTAGCTACGAATTGATTAGATATTCCCCTTCTAAGTTTAACACACTGGTTTCCTAGTACTATGTACGTAAATGGATATGAAATACAAAGAACGGAATAACGGAAAATGTGTTGTTTTCTTAAAACATTATGATTTTAGCAAATGAGTATCTTTAAAATATAGTTTAATACATTATTGTTGGTTTCTTTTTTAAAACCACTTAATGATCGTATGTTTTTCTAAATTGTAAAAACTGACTTTAAAAATCATAATGCTTCGTTAATGAAAGTCACAAAAAATACATTGTGTAATGTATTCTACAGGATATGCACATTTCTTTCAGAATGCACGGAGTGACTGAAAGTAACATGGAGGTATGAACCACAGAGTGAACAGGTACCACAAACAACCCTTGTTTAAATGTAAGTAGCAGGGATTGTTCTCCATCTAGTGAGCAAATACGGATGTTCTCGCATTTCACGTGAACATTTTTCTTTATTTTGGAAACTTTATTTTTAACTCGTGTATTTTGATAATATTCACTTAAGTAAATATATACAGGCAGTAAAATTCGGTGTGATAAAAAATGTAGCATATGAATTATACAAGTTCTTGTTTTACACAAATGTAATAATATCTGTATCAGTTGTCTAAGCAGACTGCAGGGTTCTGCTGGATTGTAGGCCATTTTGAAATAAAAAATTGTGACTTTTTTTTTCTTTTTTGAGACGGAGTCTTACTCTGTTGCCCAGGCTGGAGTGCAATGGCGCAATCTCGGCTCACCACAACCTTTGCCTCCTGGGTTCAAGTGATTCTCCTGCCTCAGCCTCCTATGTAGCTAGGATTACAGGTGCCCACCACCACACCCAGCTAATTTTTGTATTTTTTAGTAGAGACGGGGTTTCACCATGTTGGCCAGGCTGGTCTTGAACTCCTGTCCTGAGGTGATCCGCCTGCCTTGACCTCCCTAAGTACTGGGATTACAGGCGTGAGCCACCATACCCGGCCAGAATTGTGACTTTCTTATAAGTTGTTTCATCTTCAAAAGCATTTTAAAAATTTCAGTTTAACTCTGAGGGAAAGTTTATATGTGTGATATTAACAATTGAATTCTTTAAATAATATAAATTAAAATCATATTTAAGTCTATTTTTGTGATGTTTTTTGGTAATAATGTGGCTAGAATATGATTTGCTAAATTCTGTAATTCATTTGATATAAAGAACCAAAGACAAAAACCCAAACTCCCAACCCAACAGGGCCCCATAGAAAGACATTCATGCCCTAAGCATAACACAGCTCCACCAGCCCCCACTTCCAGCTGGAGCACCTGGCGGCCTCCACCTCTGAGCGGGAGCCTGAACAGGTGTGGTGTGCGCCTCACCTGGGCCCGTCTCAAACACAGCCTCTGAACTGACAAAACCAGAGTCCCCCACTGCACCAACTCGAACTTTGTATGCTGTTCCTGGCATTAGACCCTTTAACCCAAAGAAGCTCCAAGAACCATTTACAATTTCTTTTCTCCATTCTTCTTTGCCTATGGAAATTTTGCAAAAACAACAAATTTGAATATTTTAATGGACCAGAAGTCACTTAATGCTTCAAGAAAGGAAAAATCTTTATAAGCTCAAGACAAAATGTAGGATGCTTAGGTTTACCATTTTAGATTATTATAAATGCAGTCATGTCCAATAAATCAATTAAAATGACCTATAGGAAAATATCCTCAAAGAAAAATAGACTGGATATCTAGATTGCTTATTAATTTTATATATTCCCATTGTATTAATTCTCCTCTTTAACACAAAGGAACGTTCTTTATCTGCACCTTGCCTTATGAAACTGTTGAGTTTCTCTAAAGATGTTTACCAAAAGAACTGTTATACATTAAATAGCTTAAGTGAACTATGGGAAGAATTATTTTTTAACATTCACGAGATGAATTTTTCCGTAAATTTAAATGCCTTCCAATGTATCCAATTCATCAATTCAATCTTTCCCAAGTATTGGTTTCTCTAAAGGGATCATTATTTCTAAAAATACTTGTTTGCATGATAAAGCCTTAAACAGAAAGTTGGACTCTGTTCAACACTTTGTCACAAACATTTATTGGCCACCGCATTTATTCTATATAGAGCACACTGCATTTAGGAGGGGGCATTGGGTTTTCATTAACCACTAAAGTAAAAGCTGCCCCATCTCCTAACAGATGTGACCAGATCTAAGAAGAGTGCCTGACTTGAGAATATATCAAACATTAAAACATATTGAATGCTCTCCCAAAGTATTAATTTTCTGCAGTTTTTTAATAAAATTCTGTTTGGCTAGTTAGGGTAAAATGAATACTTCCAATTCAGTTTGATTTCTGCTACTTCAAAGTCCGATTTGAAACAAACCTGTTCTTCTTTCCTACTATTACTTGCAAATATAATTATTCCCTATTACTCTTGTTTATGTGTCGTGGGCATAGAGCCAATTTTAAGTACTATGATATGAAAATAACACACATAATGGAACATATGCCCTCTGTTATTAATATAAAAAGTGATTCCCGGTTACGCATAAAATATGTGGTATGCTGGTGGTTCACTATAATTTTTTAAGATAACTCATTCATCTAATTGGATCAAATTATTTTGGAAGACGATCCATAGTAAATTCTTAAGAAAGTTCTTAATCTTCTAAAATGCATCCCCCAAATTAAAAATCGGGTAATGAAACGGTTTCTTACTGCCTGCTATACCATATTCAACATAAAAGTTGACATGCTCTGGTCCCTCATATTCCCAACTGATATTGGCATAGGTCTCAGCAGCTGCAGCAGTAAGATTGCTGATCCTGGGATTTACTGCTTGAACTAAATATACAATAGAAAAATAAAACAGACAAACAATCACATTGCAGCACCATACACGCAAATATAAGTTTAAATACTCTGAAATTGTGCAAATGGAATTAAATAAGAATTTACTGTTAAAACTTAGGATTCACTCATGCTTCACTTTCATTATACGGAAAGATTTTTTGCTTCTTAATGACAGCATTAGGAAATAAATTAATAATCAGAAATAATGATGCATAATGTTAAAATTTATGAGTTCTATTATATGGGTTCTGAATAAAATAAACTGTTGTCCATTAGATACAGTCCCGGGAAATGTCACTGTCTTCATTTACTAATGTGTGATGGAGAGGGGGATTGCTGAACAATCCCAGGGACAGAAGTCATCATGGAATATCAGAGACGCCAAGGTAAAACCCAATACTATGTGGCTACTTTTCAATTCTATGTGTCATCTCCATGCAGGTCTTTGAAAAATCTGTGTTGGTGTGACAGAGATGCCCCTTTGAACAGCAGCTTTTGATCTGTTTTAAAAAGCAGACTTCTTTGAGTATCAAACTCTGGGGAACTTAGGGACTCCAGGTAAAGAACCCCTGCTTTAGAGAATGATGTTGGAAGGGAAGCTGCAAAAGGAATTGCCAGATACGTTCTATCAGAAGTTAAGAAAAAAGAAATAAAATAAGTAAAAACTATTTCATGTAACATATCCCAGACAGCAAGACAATCTTACCTGTTAACTGTTTGTTACAAAGCATTTTCTGAAAAATCATAGTGCAACCTAAATAGCTTCTTAAAAATCCAAATTATGGAGACCAGATGATGCTACATGCTTGCTACTGGGTAAAGACAACATCTAAAGTCATTAAAAAAATGTTATTTGAATACTTAAAGCTGGCAATTCTTTCAGTCCTACGTCAATAGCTTAAACTAAAAATAAAATATGTACAGATGTGTTAACTTGGGTAGTTAAAAAATTAGATGAATTTATTATCCCACATAAAATTGACTAGGATAGTAAATCAGACAGCATCAATGGGTTTACAAAGACACTGAAATTTTATTCTAAGGTATGTTTATAAAATTTAGATGCTCAAGACCTTTGTTCAAATAAATGTAATAAAAAACACATATCTTAGAACTGAGAAAAGAAAGATATTAAAGCGGTTAAATAATGCTCTTGACTTCTGAAATATAATTCGACAACACATGCAAATTTTGTATCTCTTTGTGCCAAGCATGGGGAAACAGCAGAGGGCAAAACTGATTACTGAATTACGCAGAGTCCTTCTGTGGACCTAACTAATTTTAGTTTTCTGAGATTTTCTTTTTATAGGAAAAAATAATAGGAATATGATCAATCAGTGACACTAAATATGCATACACGTGTAAAACATTGATGGCAATCATTATGGAAAAACATCAATTTTCTTAAAAGATTTTGGAATACTGAAACTGAGGAATTTAATCTTGGAGTAATTATGGAAGATGTTCAAGGCAGAACCGTAATACTTCTAACACAGATCATTTACTAACAGAAGGGCAAAATACTTCTAACAGAAGAGCATTTAGCTTCTTCTTATTTTTTACATTGATTTCTATGGGTGCTCCCTTCTCAAAGTTTCTTCCTCAAACTGTTTTTTTTTTAATTATTTTGTTTCCAGTCTTACTGAAATGAAATCGGTATCTCTACAAGGTATCTACTCTCCTGTGTTCATTGCAGCATTATTCACAGTAGTCAAGATTTGAAAACAGCCTAAATATCCATTGACAGATGAATGGATAAAGAAATTACCATATATATACACAATGGAATATTATTCAGACTTTAAAGAGAAGGAAATCCTGCCATTTGCAACAATATGGATGAGCCCAGAGGATAGTATGCTAAGTAAAATAATCCAGACACAGAAAGACAAATACTGCGTGATCTCACTTAAATGTGTGTGAAAGGAAAATAAATCTTTGGGCCCCCAAATCACTAAGCTAAAGGGAAAAGTCAAGCTGAGAACTGCTTAGGACAAACCTGCCTCCCATTGTTTTCAAAGTCATCCCTCTGCTCACTGAGATAAATGCATATCTGATTGCCTCCTTTGGAGAGGCCAATCAGAAACTCAAAAAGAAGGCAACCGTTTGTCTCTCACCTACCTATGACCTGGAAACTCCCTGCTTCCAGTTGCCCCACCTTTCCAGACCAAACCAATGTTAATCTTACATATGTTGATTGATGTCTCATATCTCCCTAACGTGTATGAAACCAAACTGTGCCCTGGGCACCTTGGGCACACATCTATGTGTCTAAAATGTCATGGGCTATGTCACGGGCACATGTCCTCAATCTTGGCAAAACAAATTTTCTAAATTAACTGAAACCTGTCTCAGATTTTTGGGGTTCACATGTGGAATCTAAAAAAGTTATACTTAGAGAAACAGAGTGTAGAATAGTGGTTGCCAGGGGCTAGGGGTGGGGTGTGGGTTGGGGAAATGGGGAGATGTTGGTCAAAGGGTACAAACTTTCAGTTATAAGATGAACAAATTCTAGAGATCTAATGTACAGCATATTATTAATTACAGTTAATAATAAAGTATGATACACTGGAAGTCTGCATTTAGCTTATTCTTAAGGGTACCCAGAAAAGATACCACAATTTCCTAAGGTATGCTGTTTGGCCAATTTTATCATAGAGAATTTTAACTTTCCTTCCTTTAATCCCCACTCATCCACTTTCTCACTCCCAAAGTTCCTATGTTGTACCCAGCCAAGGGAGCTCTAGTGTCCCCTTTTTCTGGGCTTTCCCAACGGGCTGCTTCTGGTGTGCCTCTCCCAACTGTAGGTCTTCCTCTGTAGATACCACTAGTGTAGTTAACCTACATTTTAGCTACCGAAACTACACCTCTAATCTAACCACCTCTCTGTTTAAAACTCTGCCTATAGGTAAATACAAATTCCTTAGCAAGGCATTCATGGCTATTCAGAGCTGTTACCACCTGGCTCTATCCAGCAATCCACTCTCATCTCAGGGCCTTCTCTTTTCCACACACTCTCTACATTTCAGCCTAAGTGGACTGCTTGGTATAACCCACACATCTGGTGTTTTCAAATCCCATGCCTTTGCTTATACCCCCTACCAAGACTTTACACACTACAACTCCCTGATTCATCTGCCAAAAACTAAACAAAACAAAAACTGCGCTTCAAGGCCCAGTTCAATATTATTTTCTTTGTGAAGCTTTTTCTGATCCTGCTTGGCAAAATAAATGGTTCATGCCTCTATGTTTAGATAATATTGTGCTCCAATTTCTAGTTTAGGATCCATTTATTACTCTTTCAATGTGTTGGTCTTACCTGCCAGATTTTAAGCATGTCAGGGGCAGGATTTGACCATAGTAGGCTGCAAGTTAGGTCAAGAATGTCTTTACACACAGCTTCTTAAACAAAGGCGGGTGCATTTTATATGCCAGAGAGACATTCACTGTTGAACTGACTGAAGCCTCTATGCTTCGAGGTATATCTTGTTTTGTTTTCACTTAGACCAAAAAAGGAATTTTGGTTTTTTATTTACTGGTTCTTTACTCTGGCAAAATAACATAGTAAGAGTCAGATCACAGAAGGGATTCACCACTAGCTGATCCTCAATGCTCTTCTCTGATAATTCCTAACTGGTTGACCATAGTAGGCTGCAAGTTAGCCCAAGAATGCAGATTCCTGCCTTGCCAGTTAGTTTCTGCCTGTTTCTGTATTCCAAACTAGTCACTCTATGATAGTATTTTGATGTTTGGTCTCCAGAGTGCCAGATTAAATGCAATGAATAAGGCACTGTGGATCATCAGCAATACCAACATAACTCAACTCTTTTTGGGTTTGCACATTTTTGGTTCATTTCTATACATGCCTTCACAGGACTACTTCCTAGAATTCCAGACCCTGAAATCATTTATTTATTTATTTATGAGATGGAGTCTTGTTCTGTCACCCAGGTTGGGGTGCAGTGGCATAATTTCAGCTCACTGCAGCCTCCACAACCCGGGTTCAAACAATTCTCCTGCCTCTGCCTCCTGAGTAGCTAGGACTACACGTGTACGCCACCATGCCCGGCTAATTTTGGTATTTTTAGTAGAGACAAGGTTTTGCCATGTTGGCCAGGCTGGTCTTGAACTCCAGATCTCAAGTGATCTGCCTGCCTTGGCCTCCCAAAGTGCTGGGATTACAGGCATGAGCCACCACACCCAGCCTCATTTAAAGAGACATAGAAATTGAACAAATACGCCAATCAACTATAATTACTACACAAATATTGAGAGCTTTAACCCAACAAGGAAAAGTATAAAAATAAATGACTCAAAGATCTTGATTACTTAATTATATTAAGGAGAATCCTAAGAAGAAGGGTCAGTATGGCATCAAATAGTTAATTGAATTATCCTGAGTTTTCCTTCAGGTTTATAATCATTTTGTAATTATATATTTAAAAACTTAGGTTTCATTAACATCTCTTAAAATCTGTAAGAAAATTAAAAAATTAAACTCAGATGCATTTATTTTTCCCTCTTTGACCAGAAACAAATTAAAACCACTTTTCATGAAATCATAATTCATAATAAAATCATATTAGATGTTGATGCTTTTTTTTTTTTTTTGAGACAGAGTTTCCCTCTTGTCGTCTAGGCTGGAGTGCAATGGTGTGATCTTGGTTCACTGCAACTTCTGCCTCCTGAGTTCAAATGATTCTCCTGCCTCAGCCACCTGAGTAATTGCGATTACAGGTGCCTGACACCATGCCCGGCTAATTATTGTACTTTTAGTAGAGACAGGGTTTCAGGATGTTGGCCAGCCTGGTCTTGAACTCCTGACTTCAGGTGATCTGCCTACCTCAGCCTCCCAAAATGTTGGGATTATAGGCATGAGCCACCATGCCCGGCCATGTTGATGCTTCTATAGCTAAGGATATCACATGTTTTTTCTCTTTATTCATCTCTTATTTATTCCCTTTTCTCCTGATTTAAATAAAAAATTAAAAGATACATTTAAAAATTAAAATTTGGAAGGATCTCGGAGAACTTTAATTTTTCTCCTGTCACAGAGAAACTAAACTCTACATAGAGAAGGAAAATAGAGAATAGGATAGAATTCATTTTCAGATTGATAAAAGAAATATTTTTAAGGAAGGAAAACCCAGGATCACAAATTATGCTTGAGTGGTTTAAAGTCTCACCATGGTAAAATATCATCTTATGTAAGCCATACTTAACTACTGCTATACTGTTTAAATAAACCATATTAAAATTAAGGTCAGACTTAGCTTTTTTCCTGCTTATTTAAACATTATTCCTTTTCTTATCAGAGAGCTGTCAGATTTTAATACTGGGGGCTAAATGAACTTTCAGACACTCCATTTTTGCTTGTCTCTTTATTCATAAGTAACTCACAATTCAAATTAGTAACATAAAATGGTAAAACCAAAACTCTTTAAATAAGGGGTTCCTTTAGTTTTAATTTATTAAAAACAGAGGGGTGATTTCTTTTTCAGTGGAGTAGATATCTACTTCTTACATGACAAGTTCTAACATGACAAGTCCATTTAAAATTCAGACTTGCTTCACAGACAATCCAACTGAGGCACAGTTTCTCTACTGTCAACTCTAGGCATAGCCATAATGACATGTCCACTGCATAGGAGAAATGCCAGGCTTTTAGTGAAATGCTCCAATTGAAGTTATAAAGCAGTACATTATTGTAAAACAACTAACGATTTTAATTAATGTCTAATTATCACAGGAAGGAAGTATACAAATAAACAGCTTACATCTTTCTTTTTTTTTTTTTTTTTTTTTTGAGACAGGGTCTTGCTCTGTTACTCAGACTGGAAGACTGGAGTACAGTGGCAAGATCTCAGCTCAGTGCAACTTCCACCTCCCTGGTTCAAGTGATTCTCCTGCCTCAGTCTCTCGAGTAGCTGGGATTACAGGCACGTGCTACCATGCCCAGCTAATTTTTTGTATGTTTAGTTGAGACAGAGTTTCACCATGTCGACCAGGCTGGTCTCGAACTCCTGACCTTTTGATCTGCCTGCCTCGGCCTCCCAAAGTACTGGGATTACAGGTGTGAGCCACTGCACCCGGCCAGCTTACATCTTTCTATTATATTACAGAAATTTTGAATTTTTACTTCATCCTTTCAAGTCTAAAAACACAAATGTAACACTTAAGATTACTGAAAATGGCCATAGTTCTTATTCAATAACTCCAAAATCTATCTGATCAGTATTTTGCAATTTACCAAGACTCTGAATATAAGCAAATTTCTAAGCAAATAGAATAAATCTATCAAGTCTAAGCTCACAAGATCTGAATAATATAGGGCAAAGCACTTTTTTCTCTTGGTCTTCCTTTTCTTTATTCCTGTTTGTACTCATCTGATCTGTGAAAGCCCAGGAAAACCCCTGACCGTGGGCACACCATGTGAAAACAGTGCCCAGTGGCTGGTGCTCCACTGCTCTCTAAAAAGCTGACTGGTCAACCAGCAGCCAGGGGTCAAAGACTGGGGCATATTTGGCATTGCCACAGATGGAAGACATATTACAAGTTATTCAAGCACCGTTCTCCCAACAAATCTTTTTGACCCAGAGAGCTGTCAGAAATAAAGAATAAAAGTAATCCATTGTGGATTGTTGGTATTACTCAGGAGGAAGAGACTTAGGCAGCTGTGTGAAGACAGGATGGGACAACATATTTAAGAAGAGCACCTGGAAGACTCACTTGTAGGGAACGCTAAGCTTGGGGAGACTTAGTCCCAAACCAGTTGGAGGGCATTGCTATACTGCAATTCCAAATGGACGGTTTTGTGTGGTGGGAGCCGAGTGTACGCTGTATCTACAAAGAGAGCAGCTAAATTGGAATAGAACAGGAAGCTTGGTTGATCTCATTTCTAACAGGCTGTTTTCATCAGAGGGCTAACATATCTGAACTCCTAATAAAGTGGTATGGCCACATAGAGGATCTGTGACAAATCCACAGTTTTGGTCCTGTCTGATCCAGCCAAAATCATAGTATTAAATGCTAAGATTAGGATTTGTACCAAGGATAAGTCTCAAGAAAAAATTTTGGGAGAATTCAATATGTGGCTTTCTACTTATAAAGAAAGGACTAGAAATTAATTTTAAAGCCAAGATTGGATGAGATATTCTTTTCTTTTGGTGGATCAAAGCATATTTTATTTTCTGTTTTACCCATGCTGCACTTCCCCATGTTTCACATTGCAAATTTCACACATGTATAAAGTCATGCAGATGAATTATTTTACCTTTGCCTGCACCTACATCAGGTGGAAGAATACCAGCTTTAATGAAGGGAAACAGAAATAGGACACTATATAGTTAGATGTAACACACCCATGAGCATGTATAGCGATATAAAAACACATATTAAAATGCTAAAGCATGCAAGAAGAATGAAATGTACCACACCAGGTATGGGGGACAAAGATATGTTGGTGTCCCCAAACTGACTCAGTATTCAAATCCACACATTACTTAAGGTGCATTATTCATACTTGTTTATTATGTAAGAAGGCTTGGGATATTTCAAACCAAATTTGGGATAGAAATTGTCAATTTTTTAGGCTATCAAAGATAGTCAAATGAATAATCCTTAAGCAACTCTACAATTTAGAGACATGCAAAACCAGAAAATCTTTTACAATATTTTTGATAATTTTCATCAGATCCAAAGATTTCAGAATAACTTTCTTAAGTATGAAGTGTTAATTTCTTTTTCTAAATACTGTGATGGGTTATTTTACTTTCTTTGTACATACCAACATATAAAATCTTTTGCTCAAACACAAAATAAATGCACTATTTAACTGTTTTGATTTCTTTGCTAGAAAACCTGAATCGATATGTGAACTAGAAAATTATTTCTAGTAAATCAGGACCAGAAATAGAATTACATATATTTGTGTGTATACAGGTGTGTATGTCTGTGTATGCATACATGTGCGTATTATATGTATGTGTACATATGTATGTGCATGTATATATATGATATATAAAGTTGTAAATAGGAAACACATTGATTGGAACTTCAAATTCAAGCATAGCAAATATTATGCTTATTCATACCTACCCTAAGATTTTAATATAAGTTTTAAAAAGTTTCAGAGTTGAAAAATATCAGTCCAATATGAGCTAAATAGCTGATTATGTATCAGAATGAGAAATTACAAATAAGTGTTTGTGTTAATTGGGTAAGATAGATACTCCATAGCAGGAAGGAAAAAGCATGAACTTAAAGCTTTTTATTTCATGATGCTGATAATTATATGGATTTTATACATACCCATCTTACCTTCATCCACAGTTGTAACTGCTTCCTCTGTAATCTGACTTCCTGATCCTGCTGATGTTTGTGCATAGAAATAAAACTTATATCGAGTGCTGAAATTTAAATTTTTTAAAGTCCACCGCGTCTTATTGGCAGGAATTTTCAAATCTACTAGAGGGCCTAATTCATGTGTGCTGTTAACTGTCAATAAGAAAAAACAAACAAGTGCATTCTCCATTAATTGCTGTAGGAATACTATTATAAATAAATGCACTAACTAAAAATGTTAAACTTGGCTTACGTTGACTTTTATAATACTATTCACTCTTCGCCCAGCATAACTAAGTGACAACCTTTTAACAGTTTCCATACTATGTTATATTATATCATATCATATCATCACATCATATCACAAGGGGGAATATGTTCTTTATTGGCTAATAAACTAGAAGAATTTTGTGGCTGAATCACAATAAAACTTTTTCCCCTGTATTCTTGCAGGTGAAATATTGTTAAATATTTCACGTATATATCTCGTATTGTTAAATAACCCCAAACATTTTTCTTCAGAGGCCTGTGCCAAAAGAACTATTTTCTATGTACAGAAAATGCATATCTAATTTAATGACAGCATTCATCTAAAACCCACCCCTAAAGGTCTGTATTACTCTACAGATCACTTAATTTTTAATAACATACAAATCATTTTTCTTTAAAAAGTAAGATCTGAAGTTCTTTTTGGAAAAACACTTGAAGGTACATGTATATACCCTACAGATATAAATAAAAACTAGCTTGTATTTTCTGATAACAGTTAAGTATTTTTAAAACTGTATTTCTTTTTTTCGAGATGAGTTTCACTCTTATTTCCCAGGATGGAGCACGATGGTGTGATCTCGGGTCACTGCAACCTCTGCCTCCAGGGTTCAAGCAATTCTCGTGCGTCAGCCACCTGAGTAGCTGGGATTACAGGCACGTCCCACCACGCCCAGCTAATTTCGTATTTTCAGTAGAGATGGGGTTTCTCCATGTTGGTCAGGCTGATCTCAAACTCCTGACCTCAGGTGATCCACATACCTTGGCCTCCGAAAGTGCTGGGATTAGAGGCATGAGCCACTGTGCCTGGCCTAAAACTATATTTCTAGCAAAAAGTTAAACACATGTTCTAATTCATAGGTGGAAGCTAGAAAGTTCATGTTACAGAAGTAAAAAGTAGAACAGAGGATCCCAGAGGCCAGGAAGGACAAGGGGAAGGCAAGATAGGGAGAGATCGGTTAAAGGATATAAAATGATGGCTAGATATAAAGACTAAGTTCTAGTGTTCCATACACAGCTACAAGGAGGATATTAAGTGTTTGCAACACAAAGAAATGATAAATATTTGAGATGATGAATATGCGAATTCCCCTGGTCTGATCACTATATGTATCGAAACATCACTATGTACTCCATGAAGAGGTACAATTATTTGTCAATTAAAATAATAAATAAAATGGAAAAAAACAGACAAATTTCCTTTCTCCTCCTCCAAACAGCTTACTTGGCTGATACTTTAAGGTGTACTCTGTCAAAATGCCATTCGGGTGGCTCGGTGGATCCCATTCCAAAGTGAGAGAGTCCAGTGTCGGATTCACAATCTTCAAAGACGAGGGAGCACTGGGGACTTACAATGAGAACTTAGAGTCAACACAAAGGTTTCTGAATATTTCAACATGTATTAAAATAATATGTCACCATGCTCACACAGTTCAAAACTTTGGGTTTCAGTAAGTCATTCATGATTCAGCTGAAAATACGTGAGTACAAACCTGTGACAGGTACTCATTTAGTTATTCTCTTCCTCCTTCTCTCTTGTCATTTACATTTATATTCATTAAAAGCATCCTCTCAAAACAAGCAATGACTTTGCCTTCAGATGGACTCAAACCTAATCTTTTAAAAGGAGACAGTACTTATTTGATGCATGAATGATGTCTAAATAGAGGCAGACTAGCTACCAAGTAAAACTATTCTAACCGGATCTGTGAGTGGAAGCAGCTGTGTTCTGGACCATTAAGGGCTGTTTTCTCCAGCAAACCAGGTGTCTCCAAACAGTCACAATTCCCTGCCAGGTGGGCTTTGGGCCAGCGTTCCCACGTGCAGAGATGTTCTTATCCTGAGAGCTGACAGCTGCCCAGGATCTGGTGGCGAATGGACAAAAGCCCAATCCTGGCTTACCGCGGGCCCTGGGGAAGGGCTGAGGGGTGTCAGGTTCTCTGTGGCAGAGGCTGGCAACTCACCAGAGGAAGCATGTCTGGTCGTCTTTTATTCACTTCCTCATGAGGGTGAAGGCTGGGGCAGCTTCTTTCACAATGGTTACCTTCCCTACCACTGTCCCTGGAAACTAACTAATGGGACACTCTCCCTGTTGTCACTCTAGCCAAAACCCAGAGAGTCAACCTGGACTCTCCCATCTGCGTCATTTCCAACATCTCCTCAGACACTAAATCCTGTCCACTCCACTCCCTTCATTAAACCATGTCCATGTCTTCTTCTCCCCATCTTCTTTGCCACGTCCCTGCTTTAGGCCCTCAGATGTCTTTGTCTGACCTAAAACCATGCCTGGCACATAGTTCCAGGCTTCCAAGCTTCCCCAACCCAGTAAGTCACAGACCCTTCTGAGAATCTGATGATAGCCATAAGCACTCTCCGGAAAAATATACACATATCTTGCATACAATTTTAGGAGTTTCATGGAGCTCGTTGAGCCCATTCATTGACTCCCTAAGGGGCTACAGTCCCCAGGTTAACAGGCCTTGGCCTGCAGGTTGGTCAACAGCACCCAAGATCATCCATGATATGAGCCTTCCCTAGATGACCTTCATCCCTTTTCTCACCAGTTCTGGCCACACAACTTTTCTGAAGGAGCCAGGCTATTTCCTACCTCTGAGTCTTCAGACATACTTCTTCCTCTCTTCTTTATCCTTCAACTATCTGATCACCTCCTCTATGACACTTTTCCCTGAACCATCTAAAGTACCAGTGTGAGGCCTTACTTGTGAAAGCCTTGAGCAGGAAGAGCCCTGACTCTAAGGGACAGTGAGACTGAGGACAAAAACTTATAATGGGACGGGAGCTGGGACACAGGGTGATTCTCAGATTCGCAGCTGCCCACATCATGAATCTTTCAACCAGGAGCCAGGGTGGGGTGCATCTTCTGTGACCTTCTTCTATCAGAAAGAGCTAAGCAATCTACAGAAGCTATCTAGCCATTGTCACAGCAGCATTGCTGCAAAATTTAAAATAGGTAAAGCCCATTTTAGTGCCTTTTCAAATCCTCATCATTTTTACTACCTGGCCCCCTCTCTCCCTCACCCACAAGGCTCCCTCATCCCTGTGTCCAAATTCCTTCTCCCCCAACTCCAGGATTAATATATATGTGATCCTCCCTCATTCCCTCCCTTGCAGTTGCCCATATCTGCAATGACTTTTCCCTCCTCTTCCCAATCTACTTGGTCAAGACCTGCAACCTTCTAACTCAGTTCCACTTTCTAATAAATTATAAAAGTGCACTGAGAAAGAAGCTATAGAAGTAAACTATAACTTATAGAAACAGTTTCCTTTCAAGGTGTTTTTGTTAGGTTATCTAATTTGGTTCTCATGCTTTTCAGATGAGGCTACTGACCCTCAGCGAAGTTAAAGAACCTCTTTCAGGTCGGAAAGTTAATGATCCAAATAAATGTCAGAGTAGCAAGGTTTCAGACAGTGCGTGCGGAGAAAAATTTTAAGTCAAGGGAGAGGGAGTTTCAGAGCAGCATTTTGGGTTCCGAAGCCTTCTATGTACACTTAGGCCACATGTGATCTGACATTCTGGCAGCTTTGTGTGTGTTGTGCTCATCTATGGAAATTTCAATCACACTTGGCTTCCAGAATATATTTTGATCAGTAGCCCTCTGTCACACAAAACCTCTCAGGCCATGCCATATGTTCCTGGGATCTTAGAGATGCGTCCATTCCATACCTCCTTCTGGAGTATTAAAGACTCTGTCAGGGCTGGCTGGGCCCTCCCCTTTCCCATTGACCACTCGGACGTTCAATGTGTAGTGGCTAAAGGGCTCCAGCCCCGGCAACATGCCATGCGTCTTGCTGCCTTGGAAGGTGAGGATCTTTTTCTCAATGTGACGTCTGTTTCTTTTAGGTGAATTCTGTGTCTTCCAGTAGTAAATCTGAAACAGCAAGAACGAAAGTCAGGAATGCACAAAGGAGCAAACAACATTCCTTATGCTCACCAAATTGAAATTGTTGTTTTTCCAGAAAATTCCCTTGGTACATTTTAGAAGAAAATTACTAGCAAAACTGATGGATATTGATTCTGAGGCAAGAGGAATAGAAGCCCATAGATGAGGAGGGAAATTAAATTACAGCCACATGACAAAGCTGGGCTACGCTATTTTGTCGTGGGAGCCTAAGCAAAATGAAACAGCATGAGACCCATATGGTTTTCTCTAGAACATGAGGCAAATGGAGGACAAGAGGATTTAAGTCTTTTACTTGTATAAAACATTCTAAAAATAAAAATCACTGCCCAATGTTTACATACTTTTCCAGAATACATGTTCATGTACAATCTATCATTTAGTTTAATCCTAAACCCTACAGTGGGGCTTTTATTACTGTTGCTCATATGGTGCAGATGAGCGTGTGGCTATTAAGTGACTTTCACAGGCACAGAGATATCAAAAGCTACAGGGAATCCTCCACTGAAAGTCTAGAATTTTTCTGCTAAATCAAACTAGTTTAAAATACTATTTGTTTTGGTATTCAATCGCAGGCACAGGTTTTGAAGAGATGGATAAAAAAGTATTGATTAATTTTGGTCACAAATCCAGAATTGTTTATTAAGTCCTCTTAAATTCTTAGGAATTTAAAGGCATTTTCAAGAGAAGTCAATGTTTATATGAAATCTGGCAATACTATGGGAGGAAAAAAAAAAGGTTGAATGTGATGTAGTACAAAAAGTGACCTCTAGGAGTCAGGCTTAACAAATCAAAGTAATGACTGTGTGTGCTTAGCTGCCTATCAGTTAAAAATCTCTACGAATCAGTGCTTCTCAAGAACAAAGATAATGAATATTTATAAGGATGACCTCGATGAGAACATATGGTCTTAAGGTATATTCTGAATTATTTTAAAAATGCCTACATTATTATCAGGATAATTTTGTATGTTCAACCCATGTGGTACATATTGCTTTAAAGCTAGCTACGATTATTAATAGTCTAGGTCTTTAAAAAATTAGTTCCTCCATTTTGTATACATACTTACTTGGCAGAATGTTAGATCATCAGTGGGAAAAATGGAGAAAACTTTTTTTTTTTCTTATTTTGGATTCAGTGAGATTTCAAGTCAACTCTGGCCATGGCCCTGCCTGAGGCAATAAGTCAAATGAATTCTCCAGTCCACAAGTTCATAAAGCAATGAACCAAGTATGTCCTTCCTCGTGTGGTATGCATGACAAGTGGCATTTACTGCTTCCCTTACTAAAGAAAGCCATGAAAGGTCCCCCTCCACTTGCCCGATAGCCTTGTAGGTGTCCTCGGATGCTTTTCAGAGGTACTGGGTCCCAGTGCACTTCGGCTAAGGTACTGTTCACCACATTCACCCGCACATTCCCGGGAGCCACCATTGGGACTAGGAAAAGGACAGGGAAGTGGTAGAAGTATCAATGTTATTTTGAATTTCATCCATAAATATCACTATCTCCAATAATTTTGGATTAAAGCGTATTCCAGTCCTATTCCATGGATTATTAAGGCTTGAATACAGATTTTGGGGTAAATTACTTTGTGAGAGATTTTTTTTTTTTTTTTAAAGATGGGGTTTTGCTATGTTGCCCAGGCTAAACTTAAATTCCTTGGCTCAAAGGCTTCTCCCACCTCAGCTTCCTGAGTAGGAAAACAAGATTTTTTTTTTTTTTAAGTACAATTAACCCTTGAACAACATGGGTTTGAACTGCATGGGTCCACTTACACGTGGATTTTTTTTACCCCCATAAATACAGTCAGCCCTCTACATCTGCGGGTTCTGCATCTACAGCCAAAGAAGATGGAAAACATGGTATTTCCAGGTGCAAACCCCACGGATATGGAGGGCTGACTTTTCATATAGGTGGGTTCCATAGGGCCATCTGTGGGACTTGAGTATATGCAGATTTGTGTATCCTAGGGGGGTGTTCTGGAACCAATCCCCTGTGGATACCAAAGGACAACTATAACTGCAATCACCATGAATGTTGTGAACGTCTCTTTCTTACACAGCAGGCTGTTTAAACTCAGAGAAGTCATGCAGACTAATGGCGACCTCCCTCCCTTGCAAACTGAGCACCTCTGGAAATGGCCTTGGCTTGCACCTTGGTTAAGTCTGTTTTGCTGGGAAAAGTAGAAAGGAAATGGCATCACTTACGATCTTCTCCAGAATGTCCCATGACTACAGCTGGCTCGGGGGCAAACCCCATGTCATTCAGGGCCTGAACTTTGATCAGGTATGGAACAAAGGTTGGCGTGCCTGAGACAATATATTTGGATACATTTGCCACAACCACAGACGTCCATTCATCATCACCATCTTTCTGGCGCCAGCTAACTTTGTACTGAAGGCCTGGCCCATTAGATTCGAAACCATTCAAGGGCTATAAGAAAAGCCAAATAACCAGAGCTTATAACACAGATCGACTGCACAGTCTTTTATGGGAACAGCAAATTCAATTCCCGGATCTAAGAAAGTGATCACTGAAATACTCAAACACAAGCTATTAACCATTTTCTCCAGGGACCTTTTATCAATTGTGCATTTGCAATGAGATTCAAAGCTTGTTTGGGGTCAACATTTCAAAGATTGTCGATTACTACCTTGAAGCAATAAATACCATATAAGCCTTTCAAACTCTGGCTCTACAGTCAAGGGTAGGTGATTCTGAAGACATTTCAGTCACATGGAATCCTTTATATATTCCTGTTTGTACAACAGTACATCATTGTCCATTTTACTTTCAGATGGAAACCTATGGAGTGTTTTTCTCTTTATTAAAAAAAAAAGGCTACCCTGCCATTCTGTTGTTCCTACATGTTTGTATAAGTGTGTACATATATGTATACATGTAAGTATGCATGTATGGATCTATCTAAAATAGGTTTTGAATTATGAGTAAATATATGCTAATTTTCCAAATTACAAAACACATATGAGTTTCCTCACTAAAGAAGTTGACTGCTGGGAATAGTTTGGTGATTGTCTTTCAGTGGTTCTTTTTTTTTTTTTTCTTTTTTTTGAGACAGAGTCTGGCACTGTCACGCAGGCTAAAGTGCAGTGGCACAATCTCAGCTCACTGCAATCTCCAGCTCCTGGGTTCAAGCTATTCTTCTGCCTCAGCCTCCTGAGTAGCTGGGATTACAGGGGCATGCCACTACGCCTGGCTAATTTTCGTATTTTTAGTAGAGACAGGGTTTTATCATGTTAGTCAGGCTGGTTCTGAACTCCTGACCTCGTGATCTGCCCACCTTGGCCTCCCAAAGTGCTGGGATTATAGGTGTGAGCCACGGCACCTGGCCCCAGGTGGTTCTTTAAGATAACACTAGCCAGCATTTTTTTGAGCACAAGTATATGCTAGGCACTGTTCTAGGTGCTTTATATATATTAGCCCCTTTAATAGTATGAAATTGGTTCTATTACCATTTCCATCATACAGATGCCTGACAGAGATGTTAAACAACTGGCCTAAGGTCACAGAGTTAGTGGCAGAGCTGGGATTTATACCCAATCATTCTGGCTCCAGAGCTCAAGCTTTTAACAATTACACAATACTACTTCTCTCTCTCTCTCTCTATATATATATATATATAGACACACACACACACACACACACACACACACACACACACATATATATTTTTCCTTCGGAAATGGGTGAAATGGGATTTTAATGTAGACATTGTTTTCAAACAACTTTTTTTCACTCTAAAAAATAGCGAATAAATTTAAAGGCATCATAGCTCACCTTCCATGTAATCACCAAATTATCAGGCTCTGATCCCAGTCCTTCCACAGCCGTGGGATTTTTATCTGGTTCTAGAAGTTAAGCAGCCACATATGCTTAAGCTTTGTCTTTTGCAAAGAGTGGAAAACTTTTTTATTTCATTTTATACCCCAGAAGTCCAGCTTTCCTGTTTTACCTGAGGCCTTCGTCAAATACTGCTCAGATGCCTCACTGGGCAAGCTCTTCCCAATGCTGTTCACGGCTGTCACACGGAAGGAGTAGTTCACATAAGGAGACAGCTTCAGCTGGGCTGTGGTCTGTGTTCCAGAAACTTCGGTTTGGTGGTGCCACAGCCCTGGCTCGTGCATCGCATCTTCATAATCGATGATGAATTCTGGCCATGACACACACACACACACACACCAAACCCAAGAAAGTGAATGCAGTTACCCCAGGGGTAGCTGCTAGTGAAAACTAGGGCACGGCAAATTCAACGTACAGGAACAGCAAATTCAATTCCTAGACCTACAGAAAGTGATCATTGAAATACTAAAGCACAAGCTAGTAACCATTTTCCATTAACCATTAGCCAGGCGTAGTGGTGCGCACCTGTAGTCCCAGCTACTCAGGAGGCTGAGGAAAGAGAATTGCTTGAACCCAGGAGGCGGAGGCTGCAGTGAACAGAGATTGCACTACTGCACTCCAGCCTGGGCAACAGAGTGAGACTCCATCTCAAAAAAAAGAACCACCTGGAAGATATGCACCAAGCTATTCCCAGCAGTCAACTTCTTTAGTGGGGAAAGCATATCTGTGTTTTCCGGATTTGGAAAATTAACATACATTTATTCATAATTCTAAACCTATTTTAGATAGCTCCAGCATGAGCAACCAAACATGATTTATTTTACTTTCAAGAAAAATGCCATTAAAATAGTTTGATTTCAGAGTTCTATCATTATCCTCAGCACTTAAGCATACATGGTAACACTTTAGTGGGAAATGGCATCTCACTGTATTTAATTTCTCCTATTATGAAAAAAATTTGACCATCTTTTCATATATTTAAACTTTTTAGGGATATATAGATTAATTCTAAACAGTTTTAGATTTTACCTAATCTGGTATTCTTTCTCCAGCATGCTGAGTTTAGCTACTTAAAACTGTTTAGAATTAATCCATATATCCCTAAACAGTTTAAATATATGGAAAGATAATCACTTTTTTTCATAATAGGAGAAATTAAATATGAGATGCCATTTTTCCACTCAACATATGGGCAATATCAAATGTTTAGCACACTTTGTTGACTATGACACAAAGAAGCAATCATTCTGACTTTGTAGGAAGGGTATACGTTGCAACAACTTCTGTATAAGACAATTTAGAAAATCTGTCAATATTTAAGGCACATACTCTTTGAGAAATTTTACTTCTAGCAATTTATTTTGAATAAATGTGCTCACACAAATGGCTCAAACACACATGAGAACAAATCTACATTGCAGTATTATTTGCAATTGAAATAACCTAATTGCAAACAATCTAAACATCCATCAATAGGACACTGACTAAACAAATTACACTATGTCCACACAATGGAATACTCTGCAGCTGTTAAAAATGACTGTTGGACAAGTGCGGGGCTCACACCTGTAATCTCAGGACTTTGGGAAATCTAGGTGGGTGGAGCCAAGGAGTCTGAGACCAGGCTGGGCAACCTAGTAAACCTCCTTCACTTCAAAAAATTTGCTGGGTGTGGTAGTGTGCATCTATAGTCCCAGGTATTAGGGAGGCTAAGGAGGGAGGATCACCTGAGACCAGGAAGTCGAGGCTGCAGTGAACCATGATCAAGCCACTGCACTCCAGTCTGGGCAACAGGGTGAGACCCTGTCTCAAAAAAAGAGAAAAAAAATGAATAGGGCTGTTCCATATGTGCTGAAATGAAAGATTTCTAAAATGTATTGTTAAGTGAAACTAAGCAGGGAATAGAATCATGTGTGCTGTGTACTATGCTTGTGTAAATGTAAAAAAAATTACTATAACAAATAGACATATTCACTTGCATGTATGTGCATTACCTCTCAGAGAATATACACTAGCACTGGTGTGGCCAGAAGCCCTGGGAGTCAGGAATGGGAGGAAGACATACTTTTCAGTGCACACCCTCTGCATCTACTAAAATCCGTGGTCTGTACACATTTTACCCTTGTAAAATAATAGGTATTTGGATATTCACTGATTGCCTACTATGTGCCAGGAGCCATGAATGAACTACAAACACAAAGATAAACTAAAAATATTGTATGTGTTGCAGTGGGACCTGAAAATATTATATGTGTTGCAGTGGGAACTGAAAATATTGTATGTGTTGCAGTGGGAACTGAAAATATTATATGTGTTGCAGTGGGAACTGAAAATATTATATGTGATGCAGTGGTTCAAAACTAAGTCCTTGGAGTTCCACTTTCAATACACATTCATCTTCGGGTGATCTCCAGTCCTATAAATGGTTAACTTTCACATTTATATCTCTAGTCCAGACCTCTTCCCTGAACTGCAGACTCAGAACGTCCAACTGTCTGCTCGACAATTCCACTTGGTTATCCATGACAATATCTCAGACTGGATAGGACCAAAACTAATCCCAATCTTCCTCTCCAGTTGACAGTGACAACCCTGGAATCCTTGTTTCCCCATGTCTTCCACACTCTCGGCAGTACAATGGCCTGTGTACCATTAAAATATATCCCAAATCTGTCCATTTCCCAGCCTATTCCAGGCCACCCTCCTCTCTTATGAGAATGATCACATAACTTCCTAACTCAGTAGTTCGCAGACTTTCTCGGCTCACAATGTACTTAATGTCTCCATAATTTATTTTTCATGGCTCCCTTAAGCTAAAAGAATGACCTAACGTTTTCATGTATTAAGTAGCTAGGTTCATACAACTTGATATGTTGTATGTTATACCTTAAATAAATTTAAACAATTTAAATTTTAAACAATTTTAAAACTGTTCATATCTTAACAATTTAAAGCTTCTCTTCTACAACTTCTCAAACCTTGCAAACAGATTGGACACCACCTTCCACATCTCCTGCTCCCCAGTGATTTCCATGTGGCACTTGCTTTTTACCACAGCACATGCTTTGCAGAGATATAACATTATCACAAAATGACAAGAGATATATAGTTGAACTTGTCATCTGCCCCAAGCGAATTTCATGTGATGTCTGACAAATATCACTGTTAATTTTTTTAACATCAAAATTTAAAGGTAAAGCTTTAAAATTATCCGAAGGGAGGTACCCTGTGAATTCGCTGAGGTACCACTGGGCATTTCAGTGCACCGTCTGGGAACCATGGTCTTTCCCAGTCTCTCTGCTTCTCTTCCTGTTCTTCTATAGACTATTTTTAATAGACAAGCCAGAGTTATTCATTCACCCCTCCCCTGTTAAAACTCTCCAAGGGCTTCCCCATCCTCACAGTGACCTACAGGCCCTTGCACAATTCCCACCCCAGACACCCACTGCTTAACTCTTCACCTCTTTGACCTTCTGTCCTCCTTCACTTTCCCTTGTTTATTTCACTGCAGCCTCACTGGCCTCCTCACAGACATGCCCCTGTCTTAGGGCCTTTGCCCTTTTCCTTTGCTCTTGCTGGAAAGTTCTTCCCCTAGACAACTGCGTAGTATACTCACTGACCTCCCTCCCCTGTCTTGATTGACATATTCAAATGTTCTTTTCTTAGTGTGTCCTTTCACATTCACACTATTCACAATTATACCCCTAGCTCCCCATCTCTTTCTGCTGATTTGTTTTATTGCATGTCCTAAACACAGATACACATACAACCATATGTATTAATAGATATATATAAGTTTGAGTCCTCTAGGAGACAAAGACTAAGACAGAATTAGAAATGGAGAGGTCTACTTGGGAAAATGCCCATGGAAGAAAAAAGGGAAAGGAAGCAGGGAAGCCTGAAGGGGGAAGTTCCTTCAGACCACAATGCTGGTCTGACATCTGTAACAGAAAGAGGAGGAGGGAAAGAGGAGTGAGTAGGAAAAGCCTCAGACTACAGTACAGTATAGTTCTGGGATAGACTCAGCTAGGTCAACCAGGAGGCCAGAGTACAGTCTGCCCATGAGAAGAGTTTTGCATTAGGCATGTGTGACCTCTGAGACTGTACCAAGCAACTGGAGCACCCCAAGGAGTGTGGCCTCATGTGAACCCTGCAGTGGAGCCTTACAGAAGGAGAAGCAGATGGAGGCTGTCAGTTAACACACTTTTCAGCAGGTTCTCTCTTGAAGGTAGATCTAAGTCTTCTGTGTGTGTGCATATATATATATATGTTTACATGCAGATACAATGACATTATACTTAATAATGTATTATTAATTTTATCTTATGTATGGCCTCATCTAAAATATAAGCTCCATAACGACAGAGATTTTTGACTATTTTGTTTTAGAACAATGTCTGGCACATAGTAGGCACTCAAAAATATTTGTTGAATGAATGAGTAAATGAATGAAAAAGTTGAAGTGCCTCAAAATCTAACGGTATTATTTTAATATGGGGAAAAAGAGTCTCCAAGCCATCTAACCAGCTAACTCTGGTTAACGCACCCAATGAGCTAGAAGACTGGGCCTGGATGACTGTGTGTTCTGATCAAGGACACTGAAAACTCAGTAGAGAAAAAAGGACCATTAAACAACACAAGACAGAGGTAAGGCTTTGGTTAAATTTTAGTGGAAATATTCTACTTTACCAGGAAGTGCAATAAATCAACACACCTATGATTTCAGAATCATCTTAGGTTGTCATCAGAAAGGAATTCAGTCTTCCTGTAGTATATGCTTGAAGGTAATCATATATTTCAGGCATGTGACCTGATTGTGTCTACCTCTTAAGTATCTCTTTGGCTTTACATTAAACTTCTAAGCTTACCTATAGTCTAATTTTATTACACTTCTAGTATCCTTATGACACTGTCCTTCATTATCTTATTCCCTAGGCTTATGTCACCAAGGTGAGATGCTCACATTGTTGAATAGACAACTCTGTAGCAAGGACTAATGAAAAGAAAGAGACCTAGGTTGGAAGTTAAGGTAGAACCTATGATCTACGCCCAGTTCTGTTACCAACCGTGGGTTGAAAAGTTACTTTACTCAACAAGCCTCAATTTCCTAATATGAAGACAGGGCCATTCAGCACTTGCTCCTCCTAACCTTTTCTCCCAGAAGAAATGGGCAAAACAAGCGACTAACTTAAGGTGCACCTTCCTACTGTGGTAGGTATTTAAAGTGATTTTTATTGATCTTAAACAAAAATAATAGTGTCTTTGATTAATCAACATCTTCAGCAATTAAGTGGTGTCCTATTCTAGAAGGTGTAACCAGGAATAACTTCAGCTCTGAAGAGAGGAAGGACATAAATAAATATTTTTGTTCTATCAGTAATGAAGCAGAGAATCCCAGTGAATACCTTTGTGAGGAAATTCAGTTGACTGTTACAAAGTGCTTCAAACATGGCCATTTAGTCGGTCGGTAATAGAGCAAATAATACCACATACTTGTAATAGGGCTATTGTTGTCATCGCCTGGGGTCCATGACAGCTGAACACTTTTGTCAAGTTGATCTGTCAGTTCTAAGTCAAAGGGAGGATTTGGAACATCTGTAGACCAAACATACACACATCATCGTCACCCATCCATCTTTAAGAGGTTCTCCTTTACTCATGTACTATTCACAGAGGGGACATCTTAAAGACACATAACAGTTGATAGTCAATGAGCATGCGACTGAAAGGAAATGCGAACAGCTGAGGTTGCTGGGAACACACGAGATAACCCAAGATAACCCATCAATGAGTTCTGCTCACTTATTTATCAAAGGAAGCGAAAACATTTGTAACCAAATCCAGTGAGGCAGATACATATGGTTCATCAGCACTCTCAGTGTGTCTTCTCATAAACATGAATGGGCACAAACATGAAAAACGATAAGCTTAATTTCTAATACATGGAAAACAGAGAATAGCCACTGCTGAAAAACAAATATAGGCAAATAAAAGATGCTGTTTAAAGAAAATTCAAATGTTCTTTCTGAAACATGCTGAATAACGGATTTGGGGGCTCTGAAAAAATATTTATATTTGCGAGAGAATTCTGAAATAGACGCTATGGGGGTAGCCCTCAGCATGCGTAAGTGTGTTTACTCCCAGAGGACAGCAGTGTATAGACAGACACATGCTGGGACAAAAGAGTCCTGGAAGCATGTCTGCCTCTTCTGATAGTGTTGTTCCCCCCAGACCTTTGACCTTGCTCTTAGGAGTAACTCTGGCACTCAGGGGACCAGAGACCATATAAATACATGTGCCTTTTTTCTTATCAGTGATAAAACAGTAAAAGTCTACAAAGCATAGGTTTTATATTGGATAACTAAATACAATATTATTGTGCAAAATCAGCTGAGATTATGTCAAAAAATTGGTTTTTGTACTGATGTGCTGAATAAAGATGAAGGTTCTCTTAATAAAAAGATTTCTGGAAATGATTTCTGACATATTTTCCAGATTCTAAAAAGTCACACAACATGAATGTGCCCGTCCTTTTGGTCTTTCTTAAGTGATTTGTCTTTTGTCAACACATGGTGAGTCAGTTTTCTCTGATATAAAAGCTAAATGTTGTTCTAAACATCCATTTTTCTCCTAGATACATTTCTTGAAAATGGAATCCCAAAACAAGATTTATTTTTCCAAAACAATTTTTAAAAAATTGAGGTGAAAACCTAATTTGTAGAATGATATTAGAAATAGTCTTTTCATTCTGTAAAATGTGGATGATGGCTTTTAAAAAAGCAATATGCTACTTGACAAGGAAATTGCATCAAAGAGGGACTTTCATCAAACGAAATGATTTTATGATAGCACATGAACTATTTGAAACAACTGGCCATGAACTTGGTGAAAAATCTAGGGTTATGATGAAGAAATGATTCATTGTCAGTAAATGGATGACATCACATAACAACTGACAGAGCCCCTTTCCTTAAGAGACACAATTATGTGACATAGAAAGTTATCAATATTTTCTGCAGATGTGAAATTGTTTAACAGAAAACAGAGAAAGAAGACTCATATTAGTTTACCGTAAACGGGAACTGGAGTTGGAGTAGGAGCTAGAAAGGACATTAATATAAAGGGTTTTAATCAAAATTAGTAATGGAAAGATACAAGATAGCACAAGATGACAAAGACTGTACATTATTCAAGATTATAAAACTAAGCCCTATGTGTAGCTGTGAAACACAGCATTGTTAAACATGCAGTAACAATTGAGGGAAAAAAACTTCAATTTTAGATACAAGTAGATTATTTCTCTTAATTTTATTACAAAAATGTTACTAATGTGCATATCTACTATTTCACCCAGTGCTGCTACATAGTATATTTATACTTAAATTATTGCCTTCAAGGCATCTTTCAAAGAAGAAAAACATGGGTATGAACTCACCCATGCATATTAACAAGCAAACATTTGATATTTACAATTTTTATCTTATTTTTCCTTTTCAACCAAATGCAGCGAAGCCAGTTGTGCTATTTTTGTTCTCTTTCTTACCAACAACGCTAAGCACAGCGCTGGCGGAGACGCTGTCCAGAGTGGTGTTGGCCACACACGTGTAGGTCCCACTGTCATCATCACTGACATCAGCTACCACCAGATGATCCTTGTCAACAGTGAACCTGTGGACAGAATGCATTCAGAGCAGCAAAAATGGACATTCAGCCACACCCTATAATTGCTTCACTGGCAGGAAAGAAGCTGTACATTTGATAAAAGAGAAAGATGGTACAAATTTTCAAATATTAGAGCAAAACACTTAACACTTTAAGAATGATTAAAGTTGGAAAGCAGTGAGAATGAACTAGAATCTTGGGTTAGAAGGTATAAGTCCTCTGTTATAGTATTTTTCAACCAGCCCTCCAGAGCACGGGTTCCCCAAACCCTGGGCCATGGACTGGTACTGTCCTGTTAGGAACTGGGCTGCAGAGGGGACCGCTGCTCTAGAGGGTATGGTACATGTTTTCCTTAAGTCCCCGGGGAATGGGCGAGTGAAGCTGAGCTTCGCCTCCTGTCACAAAAGCAGCAGAACTGGATTCTCACAGGAAGGTGAACCCTATTGGGAACTGTGCAGGTGAGGGATTGAGATTGTGCACTCCTTATGATCACCTAATGCCTGAGGATCTGTCACTGTATATATTACATGTAATAATATATACATGTATATGCATATTACAATGTAATAATAATAAAGTACACAATAAATGTAATGCACTTGAATCATTCTGAAACCATTGTGCTGTGGAAAAATTGTCTTCCATGAAACCAGTCCCTGGTACCAAAAAGGCTGGGGACCGCTGCTCTAGAGGGAGTGGTAGAAACTTCCTTAAGTTCCCAGGGGAATGAAGTAAAGGCTAGTTCCAGCATTATCCTTACTAAAGGGCCTTACTAAGGCTTTTGCTGCCATGAAACACTGGAAAACCGCTCCTTCAGTTCAACTTCTATTAAAGCATTTATTTTAAATACTTTATTATTTACTGCAGAAATTTCATGTCATTTTCTTACGTGTATAAACTCTTACAGGAGAAATTAAATGCAAAGAATAATAATTTGCTTTATCACTAGAAACACGAAGATTTAAATGAATAACCTTTACCGAGAGTTTTCTAGCGGTTACTTGTGAGCATGAAAAATTGCTCAGTAGATCAAAAAATTAATGTATAGAGGATTCATGTATTATTTTAACAAAGCTGCATAAATCATAAACTGTCTTCTCAGTTAATTTCCAAGTAAAAGTTTCAGCCAACTTAACCTGATGGTCATTTCTTTATGTTTCTTTTTCATCCTTTTTTTTTCTTTTTTTTTAAATACAGGGTCTCACTCTGTCACCCAGGCTGTAGTACAGTGGTGCAGTCACAGTTCACGGCAATCTCAGCCTTCTGGGCTCAGGTAATTCTCCCACCTCAGCCTTTCGGGTAGATGGGACCACAGGTATGAGACCACCACACCCGGTTATCCTTTTCATCTTTATCAACTCAACAAATAAAATTGACTAGCTCAAGCATAAAACTAGATGGAGACTCTAGGCACATAAAAGAGAAGGCCACAGAATTCTTCTAGGGCCATTAATAAGCAATAGGGCAAGCTTTAGGTACCACAACTTTAGGTCAGCTGCAGGTGAACCACAGAAATGATTTCGACCAGAATACTGCATTCCTTCTAATAGACAGCGAGGCCTACAGCCACTTTGCTAAAACTCACACATTCCAGTCTGTACTGCTACATCAAATCGAGGGTCTCATCTGGAAAATCCCATGACCTTTATTCCATTCTTAACTAAATCTAAGCATGCTTGGGTTCTTTAAAGCTTTACCTGTTTTTGTTTTTCCTTCCCCTTCCACTGGCTTTAGGTAAAACCAAAAGAAAAACTCCTTATCCAAATAAAAATGAGTGTCTTTTAGAATACTGACAAGGATTTGAGCAGTCTTTGGTGATTAAAGAGGTCATATTTCTGCTTATTTGTGGAATGGTAATGAAAACATCTGTTGAGATTTTGCTGTTCAAGGTATAAAACAATGGATGTTGTCCAAGGCCTGAGGGTTTTTTCCCATCCTGAATTACACAAGAGACTAGCATTCAAAGATAGACAAACATTCTCGGGGTCCTATTTCAATCACCTGGTACCTTCTTAGGTACATATATTTTACAGTAGGGAGAAAATGCATCTCTCTCTGTTTTGGAGACAGCAGACTTCAGAAACTAAAAACATCACCATAACTGACTACATAATAGACCTTTAGTTCAAGAATAGCTTAAAGAAAGAATGAAGAGAAAGTAAAGAAATCGGCTTCAAATACCTTTCATCACTGGGCAGTTCCTCATTGTCCTTCAGCCACAGGACAGTGAGGACTAAGGTGTGATCATGTTTCACTTTGCATTCAAACGACACCATGCCCCCTCTTTGCACAACTGCATATTCGGGCTGTTTAATGATCCATGTAGGATCTGAAATGTAAAGTTATCGTTATCCATTTGGCAAAGCTGGAAAATCTGTTCAAAGTCATTTAAAACTTAAAAAAACACATTACCTCTGCCTTACCTTTGATTTCTAAGTGGACGTCATTCTTTGCCATCCCTAATTTATTCCTTGCAACACACGTGTAAGTTCCCGTACTGTCCTTTTGGGCCACAGGAATCTCCAAAGTTCCATTTTCATGTAAAACATAAATATCTTCATGAAGAGCACTTCCTTTAGCTCCTTTAAACCTTTCATTACAGAAATTATCAGGATGAGAATAAAAGCACATATATTTTGAAGTCAGACATAAAATATCATGTTCAAGGTCAACACAACCATGATGTATGTTAAAGTTGCAAGGCTATAAGGATTGTACTTTTAAAAGCAAAAATAGGAAAATATTCAGGGGATGAAAAAAAGGCTTGTATGTCAGATAGGAAAAGTGAAACGGATGAAGCAAACTAAGTGTGAATCTGTCACCTTCACTAGGAAAATCATCTGCATAAGCATCCATTTTTCTTCTCTGGGGTGAAGGTGGGGACCTGGGGAGATTTTCCTTTAATCCTAACCCTGCCTTTATTCTGACCTCAGTAGTTGGAGCTTAGCATAGCATCTGGGACCTGACAGATGATCAGTAAAGAATGTTCCAGTTTTTGTTCATTCATTCTTTCTAAGTCATTGCCTATCCATCCTCTGCCTTGTCTCTTTCAGGTAAAGTAAACAAGCTAGGAGGAGCTAGAGGACTTAAACCTTGGGTGGCATATAAAAGGGGATGATCTTAAGTGGGTAGTAAAAGAACATGGGAGATCTTGGCTGGATCCAAGTCAGGAAGATCCGGTGCAAGAATTACTAAAAAGAAACAATGGTAAAAACAAATTCTGCTTTGGAGCTTATAGAACCCTCCACTACCCCACATGATATTTTATTATCAAGGAATATCCCCTAACTAATCCCGCCTGCCACTACTCACAAAGTCCCAGGGGATGTCCATGACACTGTAAAATACAGCAGCCTTAAATTAAAAAAAAAATCATTTACATGTAGATCTGTGCTTGACAGAGTGTGCTGCTAAACAGATTGTACACGTGAAACTATTTAACACAGAACTAGTTAATAAATATTTGAATGAATTTAATAATTAACAGTGAATGCATGAATTTAATAATTAACAGTGTAGGCCAGGCACTGTGGCTCACACCTATAATCTCAGCACTTTGGGAGGCCAAGGTGGGTGGATCACCTGAGGTTACAAGTTGGAGATCAGCTTAGCCAACATGGTGAAACCACGTCTCTATGAAAAATACAAAAATTAGCTGGGCATGGTGGTGGGTGCCTGTAATCCCAGCTACTCTAGAGGCTGAGTCAGGAGAATCACTTGAACCCAGGAGGCGGAGGCTGCAGTGAGCTGTGATTGTGCCACTGCACTCCAGCCTGGGTAATGAAGTGAGACTCTGTCTCAAGGGAAAAAAAAAAATTAACAGTGTAATGAATTGTGCACTGTTTTTCCACGCTTGGTTGTTTTTTTAAAAATAAAACCCAACATATTTAGAATATGAAGTCTTTAGCGACACTTTAAGTATTGAAAAACACACAGAGCTGCTACTTACCACTCAATGGTTGGGAGAGGAGACCCAAAGAAGGCACAGTCTAGTAAAGCAGGTCTGTTTGCAATCACCTGGTAGAGTGTGTTTGCAGGTGTGAGGATTCGTGGTGGCTCAGCTGTAAATATTTTTAAAAGGTAAAGTAACTATTACAATACATTTTAGGACTACAGTGTATTTATTGTATTTTGTTTCAAAGTCATTAAAATTTATGGTAAAGCACAATCAATCTCTCTCCTTATGTTTTGTACCAGGCGTAATACTGCCAGTCACTCAAGGCAGAAAAATACATATTTTTCTCTCTCTACCTCCTGCCCCACTTCTTGCTCAGGCATTATTTTAGTTGTTGATTTACTGTGAGTCCACTGCAGTCTTGGAATGAGACTTTTAATTGTTTTATCCCCAGCACAGTGTCTGGCACAAAAATAACAATCAAGTATATTTTTGTCGAATGACTGACTCATCATAACCCTAGTGGGTGGGAATGGTGGGGGAACACATAAGCTGGCAGAAAAAACCAGAGTGGTGAGCATGATGACTAAAAAAATGGAACTACAGCAACAGAAACAAAAACAGACAAATAGGATTACACCAAACTAAAAAGCCTGCAGAGTCAGAGAGATGGTCCACAGAGTGAAGAGACAGCCTCTATAGAAGGGCAGAAAACATTTGCAAACCATCTATCTGGTAAGGGGTTAATACCAAAATATATAAAGAGCTCAAATAATTCAATATTAAGAAAATGAATAATCTGATAAAAATGGGCAAAGGACTGGACTAGACATTTATCAAAAGAAGATATACAAATGGCTGACAGGTATTATGGGAAAATGCCCAGCATCACCAGTCATCAGATAAATGTAAATTAAAACCACATGAGATATTATGTCATACCTATTAGAATGGCTACTATCAAAAAGAGGAGATCTAAGTGTTGGCAAGCATGCGGAGAAAAGGGAACATTAAATACTGTGGGAGGAGGGAATACAAGTCAGTATAGCCATTATGGAAAATATTATAAAGATTGTATACACTGTTTATACTCAAAACATTAACTGTTTATACGCGAAACTACCATATGATCCAACAATCCCATTACTGGGTATATATCAAAAGGAAATAAAATCAGTATGTCAAGATATTTGAACCCTTTCATTCACTGCAGTATTATTCACAATAGTCAAGATGTGGAATCAACCTAAGTGCCCATCAATGAATGAACAGAATAAAGAAACTGTGGCATATACACACAATGGAATACTATCCAGCCTTAAAAAAGAAGAAAATTCTGTCATTTCCTTCAAGTTATTCATGTCTTGACAACATGGATGAACCTACAGGACATTATGTTAAATGAAACAGGCCAGATACAGAAAGACAAACATGGCATGATCTCCCTTATATGTAAAATCTAAAAACGTTGTTGAACTCATAAAAGTGGAGATGAAGAAGAAACCAGCAGCCAAAAGTGCTTTCTCAACATCCAACAATATCTTCATTGCTTAGCTTTTCAGTAGGATTAGTGACCTTCATGTCAAGCATGAAAGAAAAATACCAAGTACTGGTTGGCTTTCTGATGGTAATTTTGTTTGAAAAGGAAGTATATTAATTTCAAAGGGTTGAAGTATAATTTCCTGGCACCATGAAAACAATTCTCACAAAAATTTTCACAAATGTGGCATTTTGGTAGCGTTGTCCAATATAGGAAATATAACATTCACATAAACCAATTATTTGAGAATATGTTTCAGTATATCAGACTTTTTAAAATATATTTTTACAAATAAATGTACATCTGTGACTTGGATGAAGTCCAAGTTTTATGATTAACGGTTTAGTTTTTAAAAATCAGAATCTTTAAATTGTTATTTAACTTGTCAGTTTCTTGCGATGGAAGAGCAATAATATTCAGTTACTAATAGCAGACAAATGCTATTTTCCTTTTGAGGGTTTGACACTTAGTCTAACCATCTGTAAGTGGAACAGCCTATTTGACTAGTTTTAGAATGAAGGATTTGCCAGTATAAAAACTGTTATTAAAGGACATTAAAACTGCAATATTCTCTAGGGCAAGGTTTATCTGATCCATCTCTTGTAATTCCAAGTACTGTACAATGCACATAGTAGATGCTCAATGTATTTTTGCTGACTGAGCAGAAAATAACAACAGTCATTAATTTAATTTGCCATGTCTTTAATAAAAGGAGAGCTTACCCAGCACATTTACAAATGCATTTGCCAGTAAATATCCATACTCATTAGAGGCATTGCACTGATATACGGCACTTGATCTTTCTTGAACATTTGAAAAAATAATGGTATCGCCATCAATTTTTCTGCTGGGGTCATCAGGGGCAACTGTTTGGATGTAAAAATAGAAAGTATTTATTCCTATTTGCTTAAAAGATGTATATTAAGCTTGTAAAGTTAGTAGGACATAAATAAAGGCGGCTCTAAGTATATGCAGTAAGAATAAGACCAGAATTGAGGCAGAAACCATAACACTTTTCTTCTCAGAATTTAATATATTGGCAAGGGTATGTCCTCAATATTCATATAGTCTAAAGTAGACTGATTCTGTAACACTAAGCACTCTTTTGAGAGATGCAGAAAAAAACTCCCATAAGTTTAGGTGAAAATTGCATTACAAATTCAGGAAAACATTCCTTGTTCAAGAGATTTTGGTTATTTATGAGAAAAAGTCATTAATGATCAAGAGGAAATAGCAAAAGCTAGTAAAAAATAAAGAAACCCTCCACCTCGCTCAAATCTGTTCCTTTTTGAAGACTCTTCTTGACAGAAATAAATTAAAAAATACATAAACACATAAATATGGGGCTAATAAACAAATGTGAAAATATTTTTCTGCTTTGGATATTCTTGAAGCTGAAGTAGAAATAAATTGTGTACATTCTTCTTGAAGACAACGTTTTCAGCTAAATCTCTCAAGTACTTAAATGTTAGGACCAGGATTTGATCCTTACTGAAGTGGAATAGAACTGGCTGGGTAACATAATACGTGAGGATTTAGTCCCAGGTATGCCCAGCAATTTGGAATTTCTGTGAGATTAGAGATGAATTCCTTTCTGTGAATGATACACTTCAGGCTCTGAGCTTATATTGCTTTAGAAGTACACTAAGAGGGATTTAGGTCTCTGTCTCAACACGATGATCAGAATCAAAACTAAGTAACAGCATCTTTTCTCTTAAACTGCTCCTGCAACTTGAACCAATTAAGAAGCCTTTATATTCTTTCTAAACACTATTTCTTTTTCTTTGATGACAGGAAAAAAATATGCAACTAAGACATATTTATCACTGCACTTAGACTTATCACTTTTAAAATAAATTCGTTTCATCTGTGGTTTATTAACCCATTGTAACAAAAATCAACCAAACCACAGCATATCCTTGTTTTATGACATATAATCAAGGCATTTTTGCGCCTTCATTCTGTAATAGTTTTCCACGGTTGCTGTAACAAATTACCACAAATGTAGTGGCTTAAAACAACACAAATTTACTATCATAGAGTTCTGTAGGTTAGAAGTCTGACATGAGTCGCACTGAGCTAAAACCAATGCATGCACAGGGCTGCGTCGCTTTCTGAAGGTTCTAGGGGAGAATCCATGTCCTTGCCTTTTCCAGTGTCTGAAGGCTGCGCACATTCCGTGGACTATGGTCCTCTTCCTCCATTTTCAAAGCTGTCGATGTTGCATCTCTCTGATTGTTCTTCCATAGTCACTTTTCTTTCCAACCAGAGCCAGAAAAAGTACTCTGCTTTTGGGGGCTCATGTAATTAAATTGGGCCCAAATTAGACAGTCTAGGATAACCTTCCCACCTCAAGGCCCTCTACCTTAATCACACGTGCAAACTCCCTTTTGCCATGTAAAGGGACATATTCATGGGTTCCAGGGATTGGGATGTAGACATTGTGGCAGGGGGATTGCTCTGTCTAACACATACTGAATCACATTTATAGTCTAAAAGTCTTTTAGATGTTTTAGACTAGAATATTTTAAAAATTCACTATACATTTAAGTTCAGAACAAGCTTTTAGCATCCAAGTATTATTAAAACTCCAACTTATGAGTTACTCCTCATGGACTGATTAATGTCTTAATTTCCAAGTAGGAATGTAAAAAGAAGTAGCTGTTCAACACTCTGCTCACCGTCAGTAACTCATTTATGAAATCATCTTAGATACTTCAGGTTGTTCAACCAGTGATGCGGGGGTATTGAGGTACTCTGAATTGGCTTCTTAGCTTACATCTCCTGTTTATGGCTCTAATAATTTCAAAATTGCCTTACGGAACATGTTCTTCCAAACTGAAGACAAATACAAGTCATAATTCCTCCAACAGGGTATACAGATTCATTGATAAAAGACAGCAGAGGATGGATATGTCACACTGGCCTAGAAAGTGAACTGTAGCTGTGGCAGGCAGTCATGAACCCTGAAAACGCAGTGTACCTTAGGGCGGCCCATGGGTCCCAGATCCCAAGTCTTGTATCACTGGGGCGATTCTGACTCACACAATCTCAGTGATGCTCACCCACTGCCTCAACGAGGGGTTCTGGAACATAAAGTGGCATTTCTGGAGACTTGTTCCCTGTCAGTGATTCTTAGCACTTCTGGTGGTTATACAAAAAAGATACTTGCACATGCATGTTTATAGCAGCACAATTTGCAACTGCAAAAAATATGGAACCAGCCCAAATGCCCACCAATCAATGAGTGGATATAAAATTTCATCATATATATATAATTTCATCATATATATATAATGAAATACTACTCAGCCATACAAAGGAATGAAATAATGGCATTCACAGCAACCTAGGTGGAACTGGAGATCAGTATTCTCAATGAAGTAACTCAGGAATGGAAAAACAAATATTATATGTTCTCACTTATAAGTGGGAGCTAAGCTATGAGGATGCAAAGGCGTAAGAATGAGATACTGAACTCTGGGGACTCAAAGAAAAGTGTGAGGGGGCAGCGAGGGACAAAAGACTATAAATTGGGTACAGCGTATATACTGCTCGGGTGATGGGTGCACCAAAATCTCAGAACTTATTCATGTAACCAAATGCCACCTGTTCCCCAAAAACCTATGGAAATAAAAAATAATACAAAAATAAAGTAGAGAAACAAACTGAATTTTTAAGGTCACTAAAAAAAAAAAAAAAAAAAAAAAAAAAGATTCTTAGCACCTCTGGACCCAGCACTTGGGCTCTCAGTGCTGGGACTCTTGAGGGTACTCTCAGTGCCCACCACGTGCCCACCCTGACTGCATCTATGTGGATATTCCAGGCAGTGGAGTGGAGTGGCTGTGTATTTAGACCGTGATGAGGCCGAGGCAGAGCTCTGGGCCGAATCTCTCTGGATGGGTGGCAGACAATATTAAGAAGTGTTCTTCAAATTCCTTAGGTATATTGAGATTTTAAAAGTTACATCAACACGTGACATTTAATGAATAAAGGGTTCTAGTTCCAAAGATCTGTTGCCCAATAATGTGAATATCTTTAACACTACTGAACTGTGAACTTAAAATGGTTAGGATGGTAAATTGTATGTTATGTGTTTTTACCAGAATAATAAAAATAATGTTACATGACCAGGAACACGGAAGACAAAGCTCAACAATGTCCACAGGACAATTTTCCCCAAGTGGAGACTCATCAGTCACAAACAAACCATGTCAGAAACCTTTTCTGTAGCTCTCAGTTGCAGTTTTTTTTGCTAGCAACTCTTTGGGAAGATATCTTTTACCTGAAAAGCATGTGACTGTATTTGCCTTATATATGTTAAATAGAGCAGTCTTTAAATATTTATTTTTGGCAAGGTATTTAGGAACAAAATAAACCCTTTAGGTAAGAATAATGAGTAAGCAGGCCTCTCTCCATGGGAGTTTGGGCTACATTTTCCTTAAGTACTTGTTAAAAAAATGCAAACAACCCCAGGAACTGTCACGGTGGCATATGGAGGCTTGGTTGGTAGCTGGACACAATGTAAAATCACCAAGGTAGAGACATTTGAAGACTTTGGATGGGCTGGCTAGAGGGTAGAATAACTCTCTAGCATGCAAATCCAAATTATCCAGAGGAATAATCATTAATTCTGGGAATAATCAACTTCATTTGCTGTCAATGAACACTGGAGAGAGGAATTTAAAAGCACAGAATCACCACAAATAACTTAAAGCCCCAAAGGTAAGGTCCAGAACTGGGGTGACGGCCTTCAGAAAATACTTTCTTTTAAACCAGCTCTCCTGACGTTGGTGGGTAAAACTATAAATGCTTTCAACATTTAGATAATGAAAATAATAATAATCATGCCACCTTACATGAACAGAGTATGATCAATCTTTAAAATGTTTTACATTTACTGCATAATTTTATTTTAAAAAGAACTTTGTGAAACAGATTAATCAGATAGTATTTTATGCATTATGGAGATGAGAGACTGCAAATGGGAGCATGCACTGGTTTGTTTAAATGAGGTTACTGCTCAGGTTTTCTCAGGAGACTGTGTAAACATTTCCTGGAATGTGAACATTTGGACATAATGTAAAACAAATTTCCAGGTGAAGAGTTAAATTTTCCTCTTCATTTTCTTATTCCATTCCTACAAGGGGATGCCACCGAGCCCCTTAGTTTTGTGAAAAGGAAGAAGGGAGGATGCCTTGATGAAACCCCAGGAATATCCTGGGCTAGTCCTCCATTCTCCTGGTGCTTATCTTATGTTGCTGGCTTTCAACATCTTTCATTGTGAGCAAAACATGTCATTGTGCCAGGAGAAGGTCTTCTGCCCACTCTCATTCTCTTAGCTCTTTTCCCTCTCATCCCTGAGAGGACAGGGGCCTTTCAATACAATAATGGTGTGATCTTATACATGTTTCATGCAGAAGAGTCTGAGAGACCTAATACAATGCATGTTGGAAACTGTGAAGGATCTGCAAATGTTAGACTCTCCCGCAGAGATAGGAATCACAGTGGCATGGCCTTGGGCATCACCACCTGGATTGGCACAGGTTCTCCAATGGGGAAGACCAAGAGGAGGAAAAGGGACTCAAAGATACCCACCCAAGGGTGACTGTGAAGTCCTGAAAGGCAACCTCCTGGGGGACAGCAGGGAAATGCTTGGCCCCATCCTGCCAATAGCCAGTTCATCTTCTTTCTGGTCCTGGGTTCTATTTTCACACCCTCCCATCACACAATAAAATCAAAGCTCTCTTTTGGTACCAGTTATCTGCAGCTCTGTTCTTTTTCCTGACTTCTGTAGATTGTTTTAAAACTATTTTAGGTGGTTTTGGGAAAATTCCACATTTATTTAATACAGCCTGTGATTTGTGCTTCAAGAAAGCTTGAAGTAATCTGGCCAGTCCTGGGGAGTGGGGAAGGGCAAAGGTTTAGAAGACATTGAGATAAACACCCAGACACTTTTGAAGTTAATTTTTCCAGTTTTTAAAACAGTAGCTTTCAGGTCTGAAATGCACAGTCGCAGATCAATAACATCACATTTTGCTAACAGAACCCGTCTTACCACTCCCCTCCCTGAACCAGCTTCTCCTTTTACAGTATTTGTGTGCACTTGGAAGCCAGAGCCTGCAGAGGCGGGAGGAGGCAGTCAATATCCTTAGGTGCTCGCCCACAAGTCAGGAGTGGGGTGGCTGTGTATATGGCAGTATGGTCCCCTGACTGTGTCTCTGTTGTGTGGCACAAGAGACAAACTTCAGGCACTGCAGGGGACACTGCACAGCCCCTGCAGGACAGAACTTCAGAGGCACAGCTGTTTCTTGCCCCTAACCCTCAGCAGCTGGTCCACCTGCAATGTCTATAGTCCCTTGGGTAGAAAGTATGGTCAGCAAGCCAGCTTTTGCTCCCAGCTAACTTCTGGGGCCTATGCTATGATGAAGGCGAGGAGTCCTCACTGTGCTAATTCAGCACCATCACACACTGTGGCAGACTGTGCCCTCAGTTCCTAGCCTCACCTCTTGGCATCTCCCTGCCATCCTTTCCCTGTGTCCCAGTGCTGCTGATGTATCTGTGAGGTGGAGAAGTCAGAAAACTGCAGATGGGAAACAAGCACTGGTGGCCCCTTTCCATGATGGTCCCCAGCCCTCAAAGGCAATTCCCTTTAGGGGCCTCTAAATTCACAGAGCAAGTACCAAGCAGGGGATGAAAGGGATGGCAGCACAAGGCTCCTTAAACATCTATCATTTTTTTGGATAGTTTCCGCACCACCCTCATTTTCCTGTTATTTTGGATTGGGGAGATCAACACACAGTGGGAGCATGCAGGGTTCACTTTGTACTTAGCTGCTTAAGACTTAGCATCCACCCAAGAAGGCACTTAGCAGAAGCTGCAGATGGGTCAGCTGCAGAAGGGTGAGGCAGGGAACAGCCGTACCTTTGCAGTGTCCTAGAGCAGAAAGCTGGGCAAGGGCCCTGCTGGCTCACTGCCGTTTAGTTATGAGATGTCCCAATGGTAATCCACTTTCTGCTTGGCCATGAGATGTCAAGAAAGACCCCTTCCAGGGAAGCTTCCCATCATCTTGGTATAAACACGCAGCACCTGCTCCTAAGCACCATGGAGCAGCCTGGTGGTGCCAGGCTCCTTGCTTTGCTGCCACACCGTGTGGTATTCCTCTCCCTGCATGTCCACCACAGTGACAGCTCTGAGGCACACTAGAGGTTGAGCGACACTGTATCTAAGGAGCTGTGGAATTCCAGCCACGCCGGCTCAGCCTCCTTTTTTCCATCTCATGGGGCTTAAAGAAGACTTTTGGGATGGAAGAAATGAGCCGATCTGATTTGAGATATTTAGTCCTAACTCTTTCTTCTCTACCTAATCAGACAATTTAAGGTTGCAAGACGACCTAACTTGTCTCCCTGATATTACTGCTCTCTACCCCCAAAGCAGGCTTTTGCAGCTGATCCTCCCCACAAAAATGTGACTTAAAACGGGAGTATTATCATATTATGAGTGTATTCTCTTTCTCCTTCCTTCCTTCCTTCCTCCCCCTCTCCCTTCCCTCTTCCTTCTTCTTCTCTTCTTTTCCTTTCCCTCCCTCCCTCCCTCCCTCCCTCCCTCCCTCCCTCTCTATCTCTCTCTCTCTCTCTCTCTCGCTCTGTTGCCCCGGCTGGAGTGCAGTGGCAGGATCTCGGCTTACCACAGCCTTCACCTCCCAGGTTCAAGTGATTCTCCTGCCTCAGCCTCCTGAGTAGGTAGGATTACAGGCGCATGCCACCACACCCAGCTAATTTTTGTATTTTTAGTAGAGATGGGGTTTCACTATATTGGCTAGGCTGGTCTCAAACTCCTGACATCATGATCTGCCTGCCTCGGCCTCCCAAAGTGCTGGGATTACAGACATGAGCCACCGCACCTGGCCATGAGTATATTTTCAAGGCCCTTAAGATGACTGGACTTGCAAGGTTCCTTCAGAGGCACTGCATGCTCTGATACTATGGTCTGAATATTTGTGTCCCTCCAAAATTCATGTTGAAACTTAATCCAAGGTTAAGAGGCGGGGTCTTTGGGAGGTGATTAGGAAATGAGAGTTTCCCCCTCACGAATGGGACTGGTGCTGTTCTAAAGGTCTTGAGGGAGCCCGTATGTCCCCCTCTACCACGTGATGACACATAGCAGCATCTGTGAGGAACAGCCCATCACCAGACACCAAATCTGCTAGTGCTTTGTTCTTGGACTTTCCAGCCTCCAGAACTGTGAGCAATAAATTTCTCTTGTTTATAAACTACCCAGTCTAAGGCATTTTGTTATAGCAGCAGGAATGGACTAAGACAGCTGGTTTATAAGGACAACAAGCAGAGCAAATCAAGACGAAAAATCAGCCTCATTAATGAATCCCCCCTTGCTTATGTCATCCACCCACATCTCAATTTTCTTTGCATAGGATTGCACTCTGGTTGCCAAACTTTATCCCCTGGTTCCCCGTTTTCCCTGCTGAAGGGCTAGATGGATGATCCCTTCCATTTGTCAGTTTCACTGAGTCTAGATCTTAGGGGCACTTTTAACTTTCCACAAACGGACACAAAAACTCTGAGCTGCAAAACATGGTGTAAAAGTATCAAGAATGTATCATCATGTATTGCCATTTTGTATGCATTCCTGAGAAAATCATACATTGTACCAGCTAATTTTTTATGTTTTGGGGAAACAGGATTTTGCCATGTTGCCCATGCTGGTCTCTAACTCCTGTACTCAAGCAATCCGCCGGCCTTAGCCACTGAAAATGCCGGGGTTACAGGCGTGAGCCACTGCACCTGGCCACCATAAAACATCTTTAGTTCTGGGCTTTCTTCTACTTTTTCCTCTCAGTTTTTACTCATACTCCCCTGAGAGTAGCAAGAGCTCCCTAAAACACAACCACAAAGCATTTTCTGCCATTTCTCCTGATCCTGATTCTGGTTAAAATTGGAAGTGGAAATATCCAAACCCTATTTGCTAGCCTCTAGCATCTGTTTTCTCCCAGGAATAATACACTTCCTTTTACAGTGAACACAGGCTGCCTATTTCAAAGTATCTGACAGCTACTGTGCAATGAGACACATTTGAACTTCCAATAAACACTCTTTCAATTAAAACATCGGGCAGGCTACAATGACTCAGTCACCCTGCAGTTGTCAGACCTTGATGATGAGAAACAGGAAGTTGTGCCACCTTAAATCTACCAGCAGTTTTTTGGAACCATCTTAGGGGAAGTGTGTGTGTTACTTCAGGAAAGTCAATTCAGCAGAACTTTTGCTTATGTAAATGTAGAACCAATATTGAATTCTGACTTGGAGGCAGTCAAAGCCAATCTGCCCTGTAACAGAAGCTTGAGGGCTGTCTTCTTTGTGAGTAAAGAATAGCTTTGCAGGTAATCATGCTATTGACTGGAACGGTAAACCTAAGGCTGGGTTTAACTTTCTATGTCTCAGTGTCTAAGAGGAGGTCTGAACTCCAAGAAGGGGAAAATGTTAAAAGATGCTCCTCTTAGCAGTAGCTGGTGATGGGTAGGGTAGAAGACGAGGAGAGTCCAGTGGGATCGCTCTGTTCATGGCCATGGCTTAGGAATTCAGGAGCAGTGAGGTGCAATATCCATTTAAAGTTTTTTTCTGTGTTATAATTCCCTCGACTCTCCCTAAGCCTTTAGCCAAGTTTTATAAAGCTAGCCTTTGCTATGATTTAGTACATTAATGGGACGGCCTGAGGCCACATGTTGGGCAGCATAGTGGCAGCTTGGAGAAATTGGCTAATGAAGAGCCAGGAGTAGAGCGGCAGAGCACGGAGGCTGCTGAACGGGGTGACAGGTACAACTGCCCAGGTGCTGCTCAAGGATGACACCAGCAGCTCTCAGGGAGGGAACACTACTCAGAGGCAAAGCATCCTGGATATGATCAGGGTCAGAGGATGTGGTCTTCTTTGGGTATCAAATGGGACAGTGACCTTGGGAGACTGGAGAACGTGGGAGCACCTGGGTTACACTTATGACTGAAAACTCTTTAAATTAAAGACAGCTAGGTTTCCTATGCATGATGTATCGACTGGCTGTATGCTGAGTCTCCCCACCTACCTCCTCCAGTGTCTATGACATTTCCACAAATCACCTGATGTTTTGCACAAAGATCATCTAAACTTTTCAGTGATATTTATTTCTGACGCTGTTTTTCTTCACAATATTCATGTAAAAAACAGAGGAAATATTGTCAAGTCCTAGTTATCACATACCATTATGTTAACAACATAAACTACTCACATTCATAATAAATATCTAATGGTAATAAAACTCGAAAGGTAATTTGATGCCTCTGTTTAACACACATGTGGCTTCCTTCCTTAACCTGAATTATTTTTTATCACCGTTTGTTCACTGTTGGGATATATATATGCTCAGAAAATATACTGCAACCAGAACCAATCAATGCAACTTACTTTCTATTGGGACTCCATTTGTTAACCAGCTAATTCTGGGTTTGGGGTTGCCATTAGCTCTGCAGATCAAGGTCCCATCCTCTCCTGGGGACAGCACAAGATTTTGAGGGGCCATGATCCAGTATGGAGCCGCTTTATAGGAAGAAGTAAAAAGACCAAAAATCTGAATCAAATAAGCATTTTAGCAAAAGAACACATTGACTGTTCTAATAATACAAGAAAGTACTTCACACCAAACTGGTTAGTCTCAGTTTTTTTTTTTTTTTTTTTTGAGTGAATAGATTTATAAACGATGCTTCAAAGAACACTTAAGATTTTCAAAAGAATGTTTAAAGAGACTCACTGACATATATGTATTATTTCTAGACCTGTTTGATACAAATATCATTCTCATTTTACATTAAAATTAATCAGACATCAAAGAGGTGACAGATTTATCTAAGCATACAGGGCAAATTACAGGTACAGGTAGGGCTACGAAACAAGTTTAAATTCAGAGCCAGGCACGGTGACTCATGCCTGTAATCTTGACACTTTGGGAGGCCAAGGTGGCTGGATCACTTGAGGTCAGGAGTTCAAAACCAGCCTGGCCAACATAGTGAAATCATGTCTCTATTAAAAATACAAAAATATTAGCCAGGTTTGGTGGCAGGCACCTTTAATCCCAGCTACTTGGGAGACTGAGGCAGGAGAACTGTTTGAACCCAGGAGGCAGAGGTTGCATGAGCCAAGATTGTGCCACTGTACTCCAGCCTGGGCAACAGAGTGAAACTCCATCTCAAAAATAAATAAATTAAATTAAATTAATTCTGAGACCTGCAGAATATATATAATCAGGAAGCAATGTAAAAACATCATTTTTGAAAAGTTGCAAAGGTATTACAGTGTTTCCATACATCCTTCATGCAGCTTCCTATCACGTTAACATCTTACATCACCATGGTCCAGTTACCTAATGAAAAGTTAACACTGGTATTTAACTAAACTATACATTCTATTAGGATTTCCCCAGTTTTTGCCTTAATGTCTTGTTTCTGTCCCAGGATCCTGTCCTAGATACCACATTTACTTGTAACATCTTTTACATTTACTTGTCATAGTCTCCAATCTGATAATTTCTTGGTCTTTTCTTGTCTTTTGTGACTTCGACACTTTTGAAGAGTACTGGTCAGTTATTTTGTAGACTGCCTTACAGCTTAGGTTTGTCTGATGTTTTCTCATGATTACCCTGAGGTTTTGGGCTTTCGAAAATATCCCAAAGGCAATGAACCCTTCTAATTTTACCACATGAGGGAATATATGATATCAATCTGACTTATTATTGTTGATGTTAACATTCATCACTTAGTTTAGACAGTGTCTGCCAGGTTTCTCTGCTCCAAAGTTACTATTTCCCTGGATTCCATATGCTGTTCATTAATGTCCAGCACCCACTCAAGAAGAGGGGAAGTAAGCTCCATCTTCTAGAGAAAGGAGTAATAAAGAATTTGTGGATATGTTAAAACTTCGCCAGGCCGGGTGCAGTGGCTCATACCTGTATTCCCAGCACTTTGGGAGGCCGAATCACAAGGTCTGGACATCAAGACCATCCTGGCCAACATGGTGAAACCTCGTCTCTACTAAAAAATACAAAAAATTAGCCAGGCATAGTGGTGCATGCCTGTAGTCCCAGCTACTCAGGAGGCTGTGGCAGGGGAATCATTTGAACCGGGAAGCAGAGGTTGCAGTGAGCCGAGATAGCACCACTGTACTCTAGCCTAGCGACAGAACAAGACTATGTGTCAAAAACAAAACAAAACAAAACAAAACAAAAAAAACCAAAAAACTTCCCAGTAATTAATTTCTAGAGGAGAGAAACACTTTGGAGCTATGCAAATATCCTATTTCTCCTTAACGTTTCACCCACTAATTTTAGCATTCATTGCTTGATCTTGCCTGCTGCAGTTATTACTGTGGGATTCTAATGTTGACTCTTCTATTTCCCTCATTCTTCCTATGTTTATTAACCGGGATTCTTCTGTGAGGAAGATTTGAACAGTAAATTTTTAACCTGATTTAGATGAACTACAAAAAGCAATGAGGAGAGTCAAGGTACCACGAATGTTGACATAAATTTACATTTATCATTATTAAAAAATATAATCAAAAGCACATTAATTAAAGTTTCAGGGTCTCTCATGAAGGTAAGAAGATGCATTTTAAACAATATACCTTTAACTCTAACAGAAATGGTATGGTGGATTGCTCCTAATGCATTTTTTGCTATACATTGGTAATTTCCAGAGTCTGCTTCTGAAACATGAGTGATCTGCAAGGTTTTCTTAAAGTTCTTATAAGATGTCCTGTTGGTGGGTAAAATTCCATCTTCTTTTGCCCAGTAAATAAGTGGGGTAGGCCTGATAGGATAAATAAATAATGATGCTATAAAAAAGAAATCCAACTATAACTACTTTTAAGGGTGAATTTTCATGCAAGTTTGTAACAAATCTTTATATAAAAATCACAAGAATTATATAGATATTTTAATTAGCAACACACTTTTATAAATAATGCTCACAGTTTTACATTTTCACATAAACAGAACTATACTAATTTATGGAGCACCATAAACTTTGATGTCAGTGATGCAGTGTGAATGCCAGCATGAGTTGCTTTACTGATAGGGCCTAATTATTTTCTTCCATGTTCTGACTAATGACGAACTCTCAGAAATATTTACATGAAGCTACTATGTTAATCAAAATAAATACTATTATATTAATGATACTGAATTATAATTTTTCCTTAGCTAGAAATAAAAATGTACAGAGAAAAACTCATAAACATATCTATGACCATAAACCTTTGCATTCATTTCCATATCAAACGGAAGAACTTTTCTATTTTACAGCAGTCTGTCTGCTGATGTGAACTAAGTGATTAGGGAAACAGCATTCTTTCCTTAGTTTCATTATTAGTGACATTTAAAAATATTATTATAATAATTGATTAGATCAAATTTAGGTATCACTCATACCATTTGTCACCCAATTTTGTTTTTTATCATCATGAAATATGGAGAGAGATGAAAAGTCAGAATACAGGCTTAAAGTTAGGTCTTTACAATTCCAACCCTGTCCCTAGATTTCTGATCTTTTTGAGCCTTTAGTTTCCTGAGTTGCCTTAATGGGTATAATAATGCTTGACTTGAACTAATGACTTTAGAAAGTTTTCATGAAGGTAAAATAAAAATCCATTCAACACAAAACTTTCCTAAGCATTGAACTATACACCAAGCATTGAGTTGTGTGTTGGGAAGATAATGAAGAAACTATGGTCCCCAGGGCCTCAGGAAGATAACGGTATTTGTCAATAGCAATGCAAATGACTCTGAATAAGAACGGCTCAGCTCAGAAGGGATCATCATGGCAGATGGGAGGCAAAACTAGATTACAGCTCTGAATTGGATGGACAGAGAAGCATGTGGAGGCTCACATCAGGAATTTTAGCTCCAGAATGACTGCAAGAACAAACCTGCTGAGAGGACTCACAGACTCTCTGAAGAAATCAGACTGCTCTTGCAGGACCCAGGAGATATCCCAAATACTGTGAGCGCCCAAACTGCAGAAGTGGGAAACTGAAGGTCTAGTTTGCAGGAGAAGTTTCTGACCTTAACTGGAGCTGAGTCAATTTAGAGAGCTGAGCGAAATACAGGGGTAGAGGAAGCAGCAGGAAAGGCCCTGGGAGCTTGCTGGGTCCCCAAGCAGCCCATTTCTGCCTGGCGCCACAGTGATCCATCAGTAGGGCAGCCAGAGGCATAGGGAAAAATGCCACAGGGGGAAGGAAGTCTCCAGCTGAACTTTGTAACAATTTGAACTGGGCTAGAAGCTTCCTGGCCAGAACTTGAGGGATGGTACAAATCTGGCACATAGACTCCACAGGTGGGGAAGAACCAAGCCCTTTTCTTTCACAGCTCGGAGGCAGGTAGCCTGGGGCAAGTTCTCAAGCCCTGCTCACCCACTGCCTGGAAACAAACTTGGGGCTCTTAGGGGACGCACTGTGGGAGTGAGACTGGTCTTTTCTTTGCATGGGAGCTGGGTAAGGCTTGTGACCTTTGGATTTCCCTTGTTTCCCCAACAACCTCCATGACTCAGCAGAGGCAGCCATAATCCTCCTATGTACACAACTCCATTGACCTGGAAACCTCACTCCATCCCCAACAGCAGCTGCAGCAAGACTCACCCAAGAAGAGTCTGAGCTCAGATACGCCTAGCCCTGTCCCCAACTGATGGGCCTTCCCTACCTACCCTGCTAGCTGAAGACAAAGGGCATATAATCTTGGGAGTTCACAGCCCCACCCACTACCAGTTCCTCTTCATACTACCACAACTGATGCTCTCTGGAAAGCACCACCTCACGGCAGGAGGCCAACCAGCACAAAAATAGAACATTAAACCACCAAAGCTAAGAGCCCTCACAGAGTCCATTTCAACCCCCTGCCACCTTCACCAGAACATGTGCTGGTACCCATGGTAGAGAGGCCCATGGTTCACATCACAGGACCCCATGCAAACAACTAGCAGTACCAGCCCAGAGCCCGGCAGACTTGCTGGGTGGCTAGGCCCAGAAGAGAGATAACAATCACTGCAGCTTGGCTCACAGGAAGTCACATCTATAGGAAAAGGGGGAGAGTAATACATCAAGGGAACACACCATGGGACAAAAGAATCTGAACAACAGCCTTCAGCCCTAGACCTTCCTCTGACAGAGCCTACCCAAATGAGAAGGAACCAGAAAACCAACTCTGGTAATATGACAAAACAAGGCTCTTTAACACCTCCCAAAGAATCACACTAGCTCACCAGCTCGAAGTCCAAACCAAGAAATCCCTGATTTACCTGAAAAAGAATTCAGAAATTTAGTTATTAAGCTAATCAGAGAGGCATCAGAGAAGGGTGAAGCCCAATGTAAGGAAATCCAAAAAACAATACGAGAAGCAAAGGAAGAAACAGTCAAGGAAATAGACACCATAAAGAAAAAACAATAAAAACTTCAGGAAACATTGGACATACTGATGGAAATGCAAAATTCTGTGGAAAGTCTCAGCAATAGAATTGAACAAGTAGAAAAAAGAAATTAAGAGCTTGAAGATAAGGTCTTTGAATTAACCCAATCCAACAAAGATAAAAAGAAAAGAATAAGAAAATATGAACAAAGACTCCAAGAAGTCTGGTATTATGTTAAACGACCAAACCTAAGAATAATCAGTGTACTGAAGAAGAAGAGACATCTAAAAGTTTGGAAAACATATTTGGGGGAATAATTGAGGAAAACTTCTCTTGAGATCTAGATATTCAAATACAGGAAGCACAAAAAACACTTGGGAAATTCATCACAAAAAGATCTTCAGCTAGACACATTGTCATCAGGTTATCCAAATTTAAGATGAAGGAAAGAATCTTAAGAGCTGTGAGACAAAAGCATGAGGTAACCTATAAAGGAAAACGTATCAGATTAACAACAGATTTTTCAGCAGAAACCCTACAAGCTAGAAGGGTTTGGGGCCCCATCTTCAGCCTCCTCAAACAAAACAATTATCAGTCAAGAATTTTGTATCCAGGGAAACTAAGCATCAGATATGAAGGAAAGATACAGTCTTTTTCAGACAAATGCTGAGAGAATTCACCACTGCCAAACTACCACTACAGGAACTGCTAAAAGCAGCTAAATCTTGAAACAAATCCTGGAAACACATCAAAACAGAACCTCTTTAAAGCATACATTACACAGGACCTGTAAAACAAATATATAACTTAAAAAGCAAAAACAGGTCAGGTGTGGTGGCTCACGCCTGCAATCCCAGCACTTTGGGAGGCTGAGGCGGGTCGATCACGAGGTCAGGAGATCAAGACCATCCTGGCCAACATGATGAAATACCATCTCTACTAAAACTACAAAAAATTAGCTGGGTATGGTAGCACATGCCTGTAGTTCCAGCTACTTGGGAGGCTGAGGCAGGAGAATTGCTTGAACCCAGGAGGCAGAGATTGCAGTGAGCTGAGATTGCACCACTGCACTCCAGCTTGGGTGACAGTGCGAGACTCCATCTCAAAAAAAAAAAAAGTAAAAACAAAAAATAAAAAAACTAAGGTACACAGGCAACAAACAGTACAATGAATGCAAGGGTACCACATATCTCAATACTAACATTGAATATAAACGGCCTAAGTGTTCCACTTAAAAGATACAGAACTGCAGAATGGATAAGAACTCACCACCAAGTCTCTGTGGCCTTCAGGAGACTCAACTAACACATAAGGACTCACATAAACACAAAGTAAAGGAATGGAAAAAGGAATTTCATGCAAATGGACACCAAAAGTGAGCAGAGACAGCTATTCTTGTATCAGACAAAAAAACTTTAAAGCAACAGCAGTGAAAAGAGACAAAGAGGGACATTATATAATGGTAAAAGGCCTTGTCCAACAGGAAAATATCACAATTCTAGACATATATGCACCTAACACTGGAGCCCCTAAATTTATAAAACAATTGCTAATAGACCTAAGAAATTAGATAGACAGCAGCACAATAATAGGGTTGACTACAACACTCCACTGACAGCACTAGACAAGCAGGTCATCAAGACAGAAAGTCAACAAAGAAACAATGGATTTAAACTATACTTTGGAACAAATGGACTTAACAGATATATACAGAACATTTCAGCCAATGACTGCAGAATACACATTCTATTTAACAGCACATGAAACTTTCTTGAAGATGGACTATATGATAGGCCACAAAATGATCCTCAATAAATTTAAGAAAATTGAAATTATATCAAGCACTCTCTCAGACCACAGTGGAATAAAACTGGAAATCAACTCCAAAAGGGACCTTCAAAGCCATGCGAAAACATGGAAATTAAATAACCTGCTCCAGAATGATCGTTGGGTCAAAAACGCAATCAAGATGGAAATTAAAAAATTCTTTGAACTGAATGACAATAGTGACACAAGCTATCAAAACCTCTGGAATACAGCAAAGGCAGTGCTAAGAGGAAAGTTCATAGCCCTAATCGCCTACATCAAAAAGACTGAAAGAGCACAAACTGACATTGTAGGGTAAAAATCAAAGAACTAGAGAAACAAGAACAAACCAAACCAAACCCAGCAGAAGAAATGAGATAAGATTGGAGCAGAACTAAATGAAATTCAAGCAAACCAACAGAAAATATAAAAGATAAATGAAACAAAAAGCTGGTTCTTTGAAAAGATAAATAAGATTGATAGATCATTAGCACGATTAACCAAGAAAGAAGACAGAAAATCCAAATAACCTCATTAACAAATGAAACGGGAGATATTGCAGCTGACACCACTGAAATACAAAAGATCATTCAAGGCTGCTATGAACATCTTAACACACACAATCTAGAAAACCTAGCCAAGATGAATAAATTCCTGGAAAAAGACAACCCTTTAAATCAGGAAGAATTAGATACCTTGAACAGACTAACAATAAGCAGCAAGATTGAAACATTAATTAAAAAATTACCAACCAAAAAAAGACCAGACAAGACTGAGTCACAGTAGAATTCTACCAAATTCTTTCGACACTTTTTCACAAGAAAAAGGGAACCCTCCCTAATTCAATTTATGAAGCCAGCATCACCCTAATGCCAAAACCAGGAAAGAATACAACCAAAAAAGAAAACTACAGACTGATATCCCTCATGAACATAAATGCTAACATCCTTAACAAAATGCTAGAGAACCAAATCCAACAACATAGCAAAAAGATAATCCACCATGATCAAGTGAGTTGCATAATAGGGATGCAGGGATGGTTAACATATGCAAGTCAATAAATGTAATACACGACATAAACAGAATTAAAAACAAAATCATGTTATCATCTCAATAGATGTAGAAAAAGCATTTGACAAAATCCAGCATCCCTGTATGATTAAAACTCTCAGCAAAATCGGCATATAAGGGACATATCTCAATGTAATAAAAGCCATCTATGACAAACCCACAGTTAACATAATACTGAATGGGGAAAGGCTGAAAGCATTCCCTTTGAGAACTGCAACACGACAAGAATGTCCACTCTCACCACTCCTCTTCAGTACAGTACTGGAAGTCCTAAACAGAGCAATCAGACAAGAGAAAGAATTCAAATCAGTAAAGAGGAAGTCAAACTGTCACTGTTTGCTGATGATATGATCATTTACCTTGAAAATCCCCGAGACTCGTCTAGAAAGACCCTAGAACTGATAAAAGAATTCAGCAAAGTTTCCAGATACAAGATTAACGTATACAAATAAGTAACTCTTCTATACACCAACAGCGACCAAGTGGAGAGTCAAATCAAGAACTGAACCACCTTTACCATAGCTGCCAAAGAATAAAATACCTAGGAATATACCTAACCAAGGAGGCGAAAGACCTCTCCAAGGAAAACAATAAACCACTGCTGAAAGAAATCAGAGATGACACAAACAAATGGAAACACATCCCATGCTCATGGACGGGTAAAATCAATGTTGTGAAAATGATCATTCTGTCAAAAAAAATCTACAAATTCAATGCAATCCCCATCAAAATACAACCATCATTCTTTACAGAATTAGAAAAAAAATTCTGAAATTCATATGGAACCAAAGAAAAGCCCACATAGACAAAGCAAGACTAAGCAAAAAGAACAAATCTGGAGGCATCACACTACCTGGTTTCAAGCTACACTATAAGGCTACAGTCACCAAAACAGCATGGTACCGGTATAAACACAAACACATAGACCAGTGGAACAGAATAGAGAACCCAGAAATAAACCCAAATACTTACAGCCAACTGATCTTCGACAAGGCAAACAAAAACATAAGATGGGGAAAGGACACCCTTTCCAACAATTGGTTCTAGGATAATTGGCTAGCCACATGCAGGAGAATGAAACTGGATCCTCATCTCTCACCTTATATAAAAATCAACTCAAGTGGGATTAAGGACTTAAATCTAAGACCTAAAACTACAAAAATTCCAGAAGATAACATTGGGAAAACCCTTCAGGACATTGGTTTAGGCAAGGAATTCATGACCAAGGACCCAAAAGCAACTGCTATAAAAACAAAGATAAATAGCTGGGACTTAATTAAACTAAAGTGCTTTTGCACGGCAAAAAGAACAGTCAGCAGAATAAACAGACAACACACAGAGTGGGAGAAAATCTTCACAATCTGTGCATCTGACAAAGGACTAATGTCCAGAATCTACAACAAACTCAAACAAATCAGTAAGAAAAAACAGACAATCTCATAAAAAAGTAGGCTAAGAGCATGAATAGATAATTCTCAAAAGAAGATATGCAAATGGACAACAAACATATGAAAAAATGCTCAACATCACTGATAATCAGGAAAATGCAAATCAAAACCACAATGCAATAGTGCCTTACTCTTGCAAGAATGGCTATAACCAAAGAAATAAAAAAAAAAACCAGTAGATGTTCATGTGGATGCAGTGTCAGGGACCACTTCTACACTGTTGGAATGTAAACTAGCACAGCCAGTAGGGAAAACAGTATGGAGATTCCTTAAAGAACCAAAAGTAGAACTGCCATTTGATCCAGCAATTCCACTACTGGGTGTCTACCCAGTGGAAAAGAAGTCATTATACAAAAAAGATACTTGCACACGCATGTTTACAGCAGCACAGTTTGCAATTGCAAAATTGTGGAGCCAACCCAAATGCCCATCAGTCAATGAGTAGATAAAGAAACTGTGTACAATGGAACACTACTCAGTCATAAAAAGGAATGAATTAATGGCATTTGTAGTGATCTAGATGAGAATGGAAAAGCAAACACCGTATGTTTTTACTGATATGTGGGAGCTAAGCTATGAGCACACAAAGGCATAAGAATGATACAATGGACTTTGGGGACTTGGGGAGAAGGATAGGGGTGGTGAGGGATAAAAGACTACAAATAGGGTGCAGTGTATACTGCTTGGGTGATGGGTGCACCAAAATCTTACAAAGCACGACTAAAGAACTTACTCATGCAACCAAACACCACCTATACCTCAATAACCTATGGAAAATAAAAAATAATTTAAAAAAGAATAGCTTAGCCCAGTCATCACATGGAACCATGAAAAATAATAAATTATGCTTCAAGCAAAAATTGATTATAAAATTGGTTTGGCTTGTTTGGTTGAGTAAAAAAAAAAAAAAACTGAGCATATATATCTGATGAAATAGCTTCTAGAATTAAAACTAGCTATAAATATAAAAATTATGTAGATTTTAGAAAACTATATACATGTAGAATCTGATAACATTTTGATATTTCCTAATAGACTAATCTGCATCTCAGATAAGAAGGTAAGGAGGAGATGGAGACAGAAACATAATTTCATAGTTTGAAATTATGAAAAAGCCATGCATTGTATTGGAGGCCAACTATTATACTGAGCCATTGTCAGGAATTAGAAATATTTGGATTCTGTATGTCCGATGGCTGGTTTGTAAATGATAGAGTCTCAATCTTGGTTTTACAATATTCCAAAGTTTTAAAAATTCTTCTGGGAGTATTGTGAAATTTCCAAAATACCAACCATGTTTTAGTTTTTCATGAAATATGTCATTTGTGGGAAAAGAAGTCTTTTAATTGTGAGATTAGGTATCTTCTGCTCTCGAAGGTTGGAGATTGGCAGATTATGCCACCTTCTTACATGATAATGATTAAAATTGGAAGGATTTTTTCTTCTTAATTCTAGTAGATGTGACGGGTTTTTAGTATACCTTTAAAAGGAGGTTTTGCTAGCTTTTGGTTGCCTGAGGAGGGGGATAATGCATAGTGTGATTTCCTGCCTTGGCCAGCAGAGGCCTCCATTTGCCTCTTGAAGTCAAGTTTTCCTGGATTCAGGAAGGAATGTGAGACCAATGCGTTGCCTGTCAAGGACAGCAGGGATCACGTGTGAGGGCAGCACGTTTCTGACACTCCATTCCAGGATTTTAGCAGATGCGCCTGTACTGAGGCTACCTGCTCTGTGTCAGGCAGAAGACAGGGACTAAACAGAAATTCCTTGTAACACAGAGCTAACATTATAGTCACTTTTGTATTTGGGCGAGGCCTCCCTGCAACTCCTGTCAAAGGCACTTCAGTTCTGGGCTGGGTGCAATTTTGAAGTGTGCACAGATAAGTTATTTCAAAGAATCTACAGTTGGCCTTGTGATCTGCCAAGAGGAAGTAGCTGAAGGGACAATGTGCTAGTTCTGAGGCTAGGATTTAAGAGGCAGGCCCTGTGCATGTTGTCTGTTGTCAGGAGGCCAGGATGAGACTGTAAGAGGGATGTGAGCAACTTATAGCCATCAACTCAGTGGCTCCAGCTAACAAGCAGCAGACCCCAAGAGCAGTGAACCCACTGCTGAGCCACCTAGCAGATGCATGAGCATGCTTAACCAAAATTAGCTAAATCTAGCTGGTTAGAGGACAACTGCTCTGTAGATCTCTCGACAAGGGATCAGTAATAAATAGCTATTATTATTATTTTTTATTATACTTTAAGTTCTGGCATACATGTGCAGAACGTGCAGGTTTGTTACATAGGTATACACATGCCATGGTGGTTTGCTGTACCCATCAACCCATCATCTATATTATGTATTTCTCCTAATGCTATCCCTCCCCTAGCCCCAAACTCTCTGACAGTCCCCAGTGTGTGATATTCTCCTCCTTGTATCCATACGTTCTCACTGTTCAACACCCACTTATGAGTGAGAACATGTGGTGTTTGGTTTTCTGTTCCTGTGTTAGTTTGCTGAGAAATGATGGTTTCCAGCTTCATCCACATCCCTGCAAAGGACATAAACTCATGTTTTTTTATGGATGCATAGTGTCTCATGGTATATATGTGCCATGTTTTCTTTATCCAGTCTATCATTGATGGGTATTTGGGTTAAACAGCTATTATTTTTAAGCTACTAAATTTGAGGTGATTCGTTATAAACTAGCAAAATAATATACTCTAATTATAATCATAGCAGTCATAAAGCTATTACTGATGCTTATTTCAAGATGAACACTACATTAACGAAATATTTTAACAATAATGTGAGACATAATATTTCATCAATCATGAAGTGATTACTGATACTTATTTCAATATGATTACTATTACATTAGCACAATATTTTAACAATAATGTAAGATTCATATGGTCTACTTTGGAAATAATTACTAAATTTTTCTTGATGCTTGGTAGAATTAGTAGAAGACAATGACTTCTCCTATGATATTAACACCTCTCTACCAACCTACTATATTTTTATAAGAATGTACTTCAGGACAGAAAGTGTTAACTCACAGTCCTTCTGCAATGCACTCCAGTAAAAGCACATTTCCTCTTAATTCCTCTTTGTTACTTGCATTGCCTTCTGGAGTTAAAAATGTTGGTGGCCTCTCTCTATTTGATTTAGCTGCAAACAAGAAAATCAATATACATTACAACTTATAAATATGCATTTCTATAAACACAGTTCATTATCAAAAAGCTATCTAAAATTCTAATCCCTTTTTAAGCTATTTAATATTAATTGTGAAATTTGATAAGCTACAAATACATACTCTCTGCCTTATAACTAGTCATAACTCACTCAGTTACCCAGAAACAAACAATTTTGGTTGCATAAGCACTAATAATAAGGACTGTTTTTCTTTTGTGTATTTCCTTAATTTGGGTTAGGTTTTTACAAATTTTCTGTGGGTTATAAAATTTTCAAAATGTTGACATGGAGAGGAAAATCATCTTATCAAACTATATTTCCTTCAGGATTAGTGCTTAGGTCAAAGCAAAAATTAACTGTCTATCTTCTGGAAAATGTCAGGTTTTATAAAGATATGCTTATAGAAGGGGTATCCTGGCTTACAGTGGGGACAATATTATAGCCAATATCACTGATTAATCATATTAAGATCCCCAAACTGCAATGCCTATGGAAAACAAAAAGTAGAGAGTTACTGACAGAGGTCTTGCAAATATTATGCCACAAATTAAGAATAATGTTGGCATTAAATAAATGGAAATCATTTTTCTCAATGAAAAAATAAAGAGGGTCCAAGTCAAAGATCTTAGGGATGGTTATACAGGCCATCTTCTTTTTATGGCAGCCTTTCCAAAGGGTGGCCTTATCTTCTGAAGGCTTCTTAGGAAAACTTGAAGCAGAAAGTACATAATCGTAAGTAAGGCTTTTTAACCCTTGAAGCTTTTCAGCTCTTTAATGCATTATCTACTTGATGCTTATAAAAACAGAATGAAAACGTAATATGATATGAATTATTCTTATTTCTAAGAAAAAAATCCAATGCCAGAAGAGGTTTTACTTGAGAGAAATTAGTTTTCCTAAGAATTTAGAGATTGTGCAGGTAAACTTACTCCTCTAAAATCACTTTGGGAATGGTCTTGGGGCCCATATTTTCAGGAGTATATTCAAATAAAATAAAATAAAGTAGCAATTGTGGAGTGTCTGTCTTGGTCACTGATGAGACCTTAATGTCTTTTACTCAAATCTCAAGGGTAAAAAATTAATATAGCAGCAATTCTGCCTTATGGATAATTAAGAGGACCCTATATCCAAAACCCATTATTTTCATTCATAGACTCTACATGAGAACATTTCCCATAAGGAAATCAAATCCATTTCTATCTAAAATAATGAAGTTAAATGCTCTACTTTTAAAAAGATTACTTCCATTGAAGACAGTGATTTGGTCTGACTTGCTTTTAAACAAAACTAAGAGAAACGGTATTGCTAATTATATTGATAATGCCACATGAAAACAGATGAGAAATGTAATGCTTTACTACGAAATCCACTTTATGTTAGTTGCTAAAAGCTTTGATGAGTCAATATTCTAGCAAGTTAATGTACCCTGCTAACTCTTACTTAGTTCACAAGAAAAGTTATGAACAGAACAAAACACGGAAAACATAATTCTGAACATACGTGAAAGATTTTTTCCAAATCAGTGAAATGGTTCTTTACACGAAAACAGTTACAACAGGTTTCATTATTATACACACGTCATGGAGAATGCTCTAGCGTCATGCTTCAAAGTTTAGAGCTAAATTTCTTAAGAAACATACATTTATACTAGTGGTATTAAACATGTAACTAGAAATTTCATAAAGAAATAAGGTTAAATAGCCATGGAGGTGAAGTTAGTGAACTAAATTCTACAATGAAGGAGAGAATATCAGTTACAATCACCATAACTCACCACCATAAAACTCAGTGTCACTCAAATTAGCAGCTATAGTGTCATTCAATTCATCCACTGAAATAAACAGAATATTATGAAGAGGGCACAAAAGTAGCAGAGAAGGGTCAAAAAGTACTGGGCAATAAAAGCAAATGTATGCAGCTATGCTGACCAACTGCTGTCCCTATCAAGTAAAAACAGGGCTTTACATTGTACATGACTAACTCTTTAATTTACTCAGCCACCCCCAACCAGGAATATGCGGACATTTAACTTAAGCTGCAGGACTGCCAGTAAGAGGCACTGTGGAGCACAAAGCCCATGCAAATGCTCAGAAGACCAGGTGGTTCAGAAGGTTATCATAGAACCAGTCATGATAATAAAAGCAAGAAATGCAAAATCCAGTATTTAGGGTATGCACAATATTTGTAACACATATGCCACTTTAGTGAGCATTCATGGGTGGTTTCCTGATAATGAACCTGTTTACTTCAAAGTCAGTAGTATATAATTGTTTCTATATTTTATACATATTCGTAAATTAAAGGAGAGATTCGGGAAGCTGAACTCTTACCAGAAATCACCTTCACGGAAATAGGTTGCTTCTGCTGTATGGTTTGAGTATGATTAAATCTGGCATAACAGATATAGTCTTCACGGGTATCCTCTGGGAGGACATTGGAAAAATACAGGTCCCCATTCAGACCTTGAGAAACTCTCTCACTTTGTGGAAGTCTTTGAAAGGCTGGAGAAAGGCAGAGAGATATCCAGGTTATTCCATCATAAAGTGGCTAACCTCCAAATTAGCAAGATAAATGTATCTACTAATAGGTCTGTGAACTTCATTTGAATATATTTTTTTCTCTATACAACTCTTTGGGTAAAAGCAAATAACTGTAAAAACACACACACACACACACACACACACACACACACCACACTAAAACTCAAACTCTACCTCCCTGACCCTACCTTCTCTGGGGTGGGGGCAGAGGTGAGATTAGAGTTATACAGTGAAGTGTTTTATTAAGCAAATGTAAACAAAATGTGTTTTCCAAAAAGTTTGTGTGATTTTCCTAATATCTAAATGGATCCCTAGCTGTTAAATACACACACACATGTATCTTAGAAAATCATTAAGGAAGCTTCTAAAAATGTTAACGTGGATTGCATCTACACACAAAATTCAGAAACTAAATACTTGGAGAGCATCTAATGGTGAGCCGGGTCCTGTGCAAGACACTGGGCATGCCAGAGTCCCAGCCCTGTCTGAGGTCATCATCCAGTTGAAGAATCAGGCAGCAAATGGGCAGCTGATAATAATTGGGTGTGACGTGACACTACTTATCTAATGCTGCAACCTGCCCCTCCAAAGCCTCCCAAGCCCAGTTCCTCCACCTCCTCTACTCTTCTTTTCCGAATTACTTATCACCTTCTGGCATGCTACATATTTACTCATCATATATATGACTTATTGCCAGTTTCCTGCATTAGAATTGAAGCTCCAGGACAGCAGACACTTTCATCTGCTTTGTCCACTAGAACAGTGCCTGGCCCTTCACAGGGCTCCTTTAAATGTGCATTGAAGGATTAAGTGAGTAACCATCAACACTCTGACTTTCCAGTGTCAAGCATAGTAATTTATTAATACTTCCCCTCAGGTCCAGTTAAGGAACTATCTTGCCTTAGGCAGGAGGATTTTCTTTTTTTTTTATGGACACATAATAAACTGTACATACTTGTGGGGTACAATGTGACATTTCAATACACATGTACATTGGTAATGATCAAATCATGGTAACTGGCATATCCATCACCTTAGTTACCATTTCTTTGTTGTGAGAACATTCAAAATCTTCTCTTCTAGCTATTTAAAATATACAATGCATTACTGTTAGCCACAGTCACCCTACTGTGCAACAGTGTATCAGAACTTATTTGGAGGGAAGATTTTCTAAGTGGATGAAGGATGCAGGGAGGTGGAACAACTGATCTGTGTGTGAGTTCACACTTAGCCAGCTAATAGGCATCCTGAAGCTCCTGACTTAGTCCATAGAGCTTTATCTGTGAGACTTCTTCAGCTCTGAGGTGACAGAACTGAAAAAAGTCACACCTCCCAGTGGCCTCAGGCAGGTGCTATGTCTCCTGGCAGGGTTTTTCCAGTGTGAGTCAAGCAGGTCTGCTCCTCCTATAGCAGGTGCTTGGCCTAACATTTCACAAAATGCAAAATTATGGTTAAAAGTCTGGATCTCCCTTAGGCAGAAGAAGGCAGGGAAATGTGGAGGCAGAGCTTGAAAGAAAGAACACCGGTTCATCATTAACCAAATTATTGGTCAAGATGGGGGTTTGGTTGGCGGTTGCAAATTTATGGTTTTAAGCCATTAATTCCCAGGAAAAGGAGTGTTTTAACAATAACTCAAGCCGGGTGCAGGGGCTCTAAAAATGTTAACGTGAGTTGCATCTACATACAACGTTCATAAACAAAATACATGGAAAGCTGGGTCCTGTGGGGATGACGTGTCTGTAATCCTGATCTCAGGTGGTCCTCCCAGCACTTTGGGAGGCCTAGGTGGGTGGATCATCTGAGATCAGGAATTCAACACCAGTCTGGCCAACATGGTCAAATCCCATCTCTATTAAAAATATAAAACTTGGCCAAGCATGATGGTGGGCACCTGTAATCCCAGTTACTCGGGAGGCTGAGGCAGGAGAATCACTTGAACCTGGGAGGTAGAGGTTGCAGTGAGCTAAGATTGCACCACTGCACTCCAGCCTAGGTGATAGAGTGAGACTCTGTGTCAAAAGCAAAAACAAAAACAAAAACAAAAAAAGACTCAGAAGAATTAAGCACATTTTGTTTAACAAAGAGTTAAAGACAAAAATACCTTTATTGTCCTCTGTTTCTCCTGCTGTGGTAATAAAATAATAAACTGAAAGGTGTTGGCAGACCAAATGTTAGGCAATGGGACTTCATGAGGGTAGTGGCATTTTGCATTGCATTTGGAAAAAAAAATGTATGCAGATAGGAATAACTTAATGTCATCTTGTAAGAAGTATGCTATATGGATCTAATTTTTTTCTCATATTGCAGGTGCAATTCCATTTGAAAGGTCAGATGCTTCACCAACAGCCTACAATGTATGTGGGTGCTATATCTAGCTGTATAACGTGGGGAAGAAATTAGTGATGTATGCAGATGACTCTGAGACTTTACACTCTGAGACTTTATATGTGATATGTCTCTTTAATAAGTAAAAACGTAATTATTTCTGAATAAGAACCAAGGACCAAATATTGAGACTTAATTCGGCCGTGACATTTGGAGTGTGTTATTCTTAAAGAAACAAATCACTTTTTTACATTTGGCTTACTACTTATTTTTGGAAAATCTGTAAAAGATTCATTTAGTTATATATTTGTGTTTTACTTCTTTGCATTACTTTACTTTCTCTGACTGCTTTCATGCAAAAAGAGTCAAAAATGCATCCCAGTAAAATAAAATAAAAAATAAAAATAAAAAATGCACGTTAAATGTTACAGCCAAATTTTCTTTTTAGTAACATATATGTCTTGTGAGTGCAGAGGCAATCAGGTCACGGAACATAGAATGTATTTCCCACAGATTCTTTTAACTCATTCCCACGATTCCACCTAAACGACTCTTAGCAGGATTACCAGGAACCTCCAAGTTGTCAAATTCAGCAGTCATTTTTTAGTTCTCATATTATCTGATCTATCAGCAGCATTTGAAACAGCTGACTACTGTGTCTTTCAAAAATATTTTCCAAAATTATTACCATTATTTTTTTTAGAGATAGTGTCTCACTCTGCTGCTGGGGCTGAACTGCAGTGATGTGACTGTAGCTCACTGCAGCCTTGAACTCCTGAGCTGAAGCAGTCCTCACATCTCAGCCTCTCAATTAGCTGGGATTACAGCGTCAGCCACCCTGCCTGGTTATTCTGTCTTTCTGACACACATTCTTCACTTTGTCCCTGGGACACCACTCTCTTCATTCATTTCTTCCTTCAGTGACTGCCTCTTCTCCTCTGCTTTGCTGGTTTCTCCCTGAGTTCTTCACCTCTGGGGGGCTCCTGGTCTCAGTCTCCCAGACTCTGCTCTCCTGCTCCCCAGATCCTCTCATCTAGCTCAGGCGTCTGGGGAGCACTTACGCACTAAGGATTCAAACACTGCTGATCATAGCCTAGAATCTTCCTTCCAACTCAGGTATCTCTGACTCTAGTTGGCACCTCTCCATGAAATATCTTACAGGCCTCACATCCCAAACTCTGGTTTCTCAGTCTCCAAGCAGGTCTCCCTCTAAGGTAACATGCTGACCTATTAGCACAGGAAATTTTGGAGGGTGGAAGAGGCAAAGCAACAAACATTCCCTTGAGGACAGAAACAGGGGTAGATAAGTTTGAAATTGCCTAATGGATGGCTTCATTCTCTTTGCCTCAGTTTCCTCATCTAGAAAGTGGAAAATAATTAGACATGCCTCATCAGGTTGTGAAAATTAATGTGATAGCCCATGTTGAGCCCTTGGTAAAGGGTCTGATACTTTGTAAATGCCCAATAACTATTAGCTATTGTTGGGGATTAAAAAAACAAACAGGAGATCCCAAATAGCCAAACAGGAACAGCTCTGGGGTGCAGTTCCCAGCGAGAATGCAGAGGATGAGTGATCACCGCATTTCCAAATGAGTTTTTACTGCCTACAGACCAGGAGATTCCCAGGCTGAAAAGCACCATGAGTCTCTACCACAGCTGTTTCAGCTGGTGCACCTGGTCTCTGCACAAAAACTCACACAAATTTGGGTGGCCATTTCAACTGACGTCTGGAACACCTAGGAGAGAGAGTCACCCATTCAACTGAAAAAAGGGGGCTGAAACAGAGAGCCAGGTGATCTGGCTCAGCAGGTCCCACCCCCACAAAGACCAGCAATCTGAAATGCTCTGGATTGAGACTTTCACACCAAGCACAGCTGGACCACGATGGTCCAGATCTGTGGGGGGAAGGGCATCTACCATTACTGAGGCAGTCCACCACTACCGAGGCAGTCCGCCATTACTGAGGCAGTCCACCATTACCGAGGTAGTCCACCATTACTGAGGCAATCTGCCATTACTGAGGCAGTCCGCCATTACAGACACAGTTTGCCATTATTGAGGCAGTTCTAACTATACCTCTATAAACAAAACTGCAAGGAAGTTCACAGAGCAGCTGGGCAGAGCCCACAGCTTTGCTGGCAGACTGTGGCTAGGCTACCTCCTCGCTGGGCAGGGCATCTCTGAAAAAAGGCAGCAGCATGTCAGGAACTTACAAATAAAGCCCACCTTCCCAGGACAGAGCACCTGGGGAAAAAAGGCAGTTATGACTTACACTGTAGAAGACTTAAACGTACCTGCCCAGCAGCTCCGAATGGAAAAATGGAGCTCACAGCTCAGCACCTGAGCTCCTATAAGGGACAGATTGTCTCCTCAAGCAGCTCCCCAACCCCTGTATATCCAAAGAGACACCACATAAAGGAGAGCTCAGGCTGACATGATGGCGGGTATCCTTCTGGGACAAAGATAACAGAAGAAGAAACTGGCAGCAAGCCTTACTATTCTGCAGCTGCCACAGGTGATCCCCAAGTAAGCAGGGTCTGGAGTGGACCTCCAGCAGTCCTACAGCAGAAGGGCCTGACTGTTAGAAGGAAAATTAAAAAACAGAAAGAAATAACTTCAACATCAACAAAAAGGATGTCCATTCAGAGACCCCATCAGAAAGCCACCAACTACAAGCACCACAGGTAGGTAAACCCACAAAGATGGGAAGAAACCAGCGCAAAAAGGATGAAAACACCAAAAACCAGAATGTCTGTCCTCCTCCAAGGGATCACAACTCCATACCAGCAAGGAAACAAGGCTGGATGGAGAATGAGTCTGATGAATTGACAGCAACAGGCTTCAGAAGGTGGGTAATAACAAACTACCCTGAGCAAAAAGAACATATTCTAACCCAATGCAAAGAAACTAAGAACCTTGAAAAAAGGTTAGATGCAAGGCTAACGAGAATAAACAGCTTAGAGAAGAATATAAATGAATTGATGGAGCTGAAAAATACAACACGAGAACTTTGTGAAGCATACACAAGTTTCAATATCCAACTCAAC
>NW_016107507.1:1361817-1454404 GCF_001604975.1 Cebus imitator
AAAAAAAAAAAAAACCCAAAAAACAAAACAAAACAAAAAAAAACAGGCATTGCAATCCTAGTCTCTGATAAAATAGACTTTAAATCAACAAAGATCAAAAGAAACAAAGAAGGGCATTACATAATGGAAAAAGGATCAACACAACAAGAAGAGCTAACAATCCTAAATATATACACACCCAATACAGGAGCACCCAGGTACGTAAAGTAAGTTCTTAATGACCTACAAGGAGACTTAGACTCCCACACGATAATAGCGGGAGACTTTAACACTTGACTGTCACTATTAGACAGATCCATGAGACAGAAAACTAACAAGGATATCCAGGACTTGAACTCAGATCTGGACCAAGCAAGCCTCATAGACATCTACAGAATTCTCCACCCCAAATCCATAGAATATACATTCTTCTCAGCACTGCATTGCACATACTCTAAAATTGACCACATAATTAGAAGTAAATCACTCCTCAGCAAATACAAAAGAATGGAAATCATAATGACCAGTCTCTCAGACCATAGTGCAATCAAATTAGAACTCAGGTTTAAGAAACTAACTCAGAACCACATAATTTCATGGAAGCTGAACAACTGGATCTTCAACGCTGACTGAATAAACAATGAAATGAAGGCAGAAAAAAAGATGTTCTTCGAAACCAATGAGAACAAAGATACAACATACCAGAATCTCTGGGATACATTTAAAGCAGTGTCTAGGGGAAAATTTACAGGAATAAATGCCCACATGAGAAGTAAGGAAAGATCTAAAATCAACACCCTATCATCACAATGGAAAGAGCTAGAGGAACAAGAGCAAAAAAACTCAAAAGCTAGCAGCAGACAAGAAATAACTAAGATCAGAGCAGAACTGAAGGAGATCGCGACAGACACAAAAAAACCCTTCAAAAAATCAATAAATCCAGGCGCTGGTTTTTTGAAAAGATAAACAAAATAGACAGGCTCCTAGCCAGATTAATAAAAAAGAAAAGAGAGAAGATTCAAATAGATGCAATAAAAAATGATAAAGCGGATATCACCACCAAGTCCACAGAAATACAAACTACCATCAGAGATTACTATGAACAACTCTATGCACATAAACCAGTAAACCTGGAAGAAATCGATAAATTCATGGACACTTGCATCGTCCCAAGCTTAAACCAGGAACAAGTCGAAACCCTGAACAAATCAATAACAAGGGCTGAAGTTGAGGCAGCAATTAATAGCCTACCAACCAAAAAAAGCCCAGGTCCACATGGGTTCATAGCCAAATTCTACCAGACATACAAAGAGGAGCTGGTACCACTCCTTCTGATACTATTCCAAACAATCCAAGAAGAGGGAATCCTTCCTAAATCATTTTATGAGACCAACATCATCCTGATACAAAATCTCGGCAGAGACTCAACAAGGAAAGAAAACTTCAGGCCAATATCCATGATGAACATAGATGCAAAAATCTTCAATAAAATCCTGGCAAACTGATTGCAACAGCATATCAAAAAGCTTATCCATCACAATCAAGTAGGCTTCATCCTGGGGATGCAAGGCTGGTTCAACATATGCAAGTCTATAAACGTTAATTCAGCACATGAACAGAACCAAAGATGAAAACCACATGATTATCTCAATAGATGCAGAGAAGGCCTTTGACAAAATTCAACAGCCCTTTATGCTAAAAACTCTCAATAAACTAGGTATCGATGGAAGGTATCTCAAAATAATAAAGGCTATTTATGACAAAGACACAGCCAATATCATACTGAATGGACAAAAACTGGAAGCATTCCCTTTGAAATCTGGCACTAGACAAGGATGCCCTCTCTCACCATTCCTATTCAATATAGTATTGGAAGTTCTAGCCAGAGCAATCAGGCAAGAAAAAGAAATAAAGGGTATTTAATTAGGATAGGAGGAAGTCAAATTGTCTCTAATTGCAGACAACATGATTGCATATTTAGAAGACCCCATCCTCTCAGCCCAAAATCTCCTGAAACTGATAAGCAACTTCAGCAGAGTCTCGGGATACAAAATCAATGTGCAGAAATAACAAGCATTTCTATACAGCAACAACAGACTTAAAGAGAGTCAAATCAAGAACGAACTGCCATTCACAACTGCTACAAAGAGAATAAAATACCTAGGAATACAACTAACTAAGGCTGTAAAGGACCTCTTCAATAAGAATTACAAACCACTGCTCAAGGAAATAAGAGAGAACATAAATAGATGGAAAAACATTCCATGTTCATGGTTAGGAAGAATCAACATTGTGAAAATGGCCATACTGCCCAAAATAGTTTATAGATTCAACACTATCCCCATCAAGCTACATATGACCATCTTTGCAGAACTGGAAAAAACCACCTTAAACTTCATATGGAACCAAAAGAGAGCCCAAATAGCCAACATAATCCTAAGCAAAAAGAACAAAGCTGGAGGCATCACGCTACCTGATTTCAAACTATACTACAAGGCTACAGTAATCAAAACACCATGGTACTGGTACCAAAACAGAGATACAGAGCAATGGAACAGAACAGAGGCCTCAGAGGCAACGCCACACATCTACAACCATCTGATCTTTGACAAACTTCACAAAAACATGCATGGGGAAAGAATTCCCTGTTTAATAAATGGTGTTGGTATAACTGGCTAGCCACGTGCAGAAAGCAGAAACTGGACCCCTTCCTGACACCTTACACTAAAATTAACTCCAGACAGATTAAAGATTTAAACATAAGACCTAACACCATAAAAACCCTAGAAGAAAACCTAGGCAAAACCATTCAGGATATAGGCATAGGCAAGGACTTCATGATTAAAACACCAAAAGCATTGGCAACAAAAGCCAAAATAGACAAATGGGATCTAATTAAACTCCAGGGCTTCTGCACGGAAAAGAAACAGTCATTAGGGTGAACTGGCAACCAATAGAATGGGAAAAAATTTTTGCAATCTACCCATCTGACAAAGGGCTAATATCCAGAATCTACAAAGAACTAAAATAGATTTACAAGAAAAAAACAAACTCATTGAAAAGCGGGTGAAGGACATGAACAGACACTTTTCAAAAGAAGACATACATGAGTCCAACAAACATATGAAAAAATGCTCATCATCACTGGTCATTAGTGAAATGCAAACCAAAACCACATTGAGATACCATCTCACGTCAGTTAGAATGGCGAATTTAAAAAATCTGGAGACAACAGATGCTGGAGAGGATGTAGAGAAATATGAACACTTTTACACTGTTGGTGGGAGTGTAAATTAGTTCAACCATTGTGGAAGACAGCATGGCAATTCCTCAAGGATCTAGAAATAGAAATTCCATTTGACCCAGCAATCCCATTACTGGGGGTATATATCTAAAGGATTATAAATCGTTCTATTAAAAAGGCACATGCACACGTATGTTCATTGTGGCACTGTTTACAATAGCAAAGACCTGGAACCAACCCAAATGCCCATCGATGATAGACTAGATAAGGAAAACATGGCCCATATACACCATGGAATACTATGCAGCCATAAAAAATGATGAGTTTGTGTCCTTTGTAGGGACATGGATGAATCTGGAAACCATCATTCTCAGCAAACTGACACAGTAACAGAAAATCAAACACTGCATGTTCTCACTCACAGGCAGGTGCTGAATAATGATAACACATGGACACAGGGAGGGGAGCATCACATACTAGGATCTGTTGGAAGGGACTAGGGGAGGGACAGCGTGGGGTAGGTAGGTTAGGGAGGGATAACATGGGGAGATATGCCAGATATAGGTGACGGGGATGGAGGCAGCAAACCACATTGCCAGGTATGTGCCTATGCAACAATCCTGCATGTTCTGCACATGTACCCCAGAACCTAAAAACAAACGTTAAAACACACACACACACACACACACACACACACACACACACACACACACAAACAAACAAAACAAAACAAAACAAACAAACAAACAAAAACAGAAGTATAACACATCCCCAACAGCTTGATTTCCTTCCTGCGATGGGTCTCTGGAAATGGCAATTCCATTGTATCATTTTGGAGTTGTTCAATCTCCAAAGGTAGTTATCTTGATTCCTCTGTCTCACGCTCCCACCCCCACCGCAGTAAATCCTGGAGGCCTGACCCTCAAAATATATTCAGAATCTTAGCATTTCTTACCCATTCCACTGCTACCACTCAAGTCCAAGTCACTAACAAATTTTGGGTGGATTATAGCAGCGGCCCCAACAATCTCTACTCTCTCCTTTGTCCACTATGTTCTCTACACATCAACTGAAGAGATACTATTACTACTTATTTTATTTCAGATAAAGTCATTCCTTCAACATTTCCCTGCTTCATTCCAAGCTAAAGCTAAAGCCCCTTCCCACTTAGTCCCTGTGATCTTTTTCACCTTGTCCATCATTCTTATTCTCAGTCCCTTCAGTCTGGCCACCTTGGCCTCCTCGCTTTTATTTTCACACACACCATGAATGCTCCTTCCTTAGGGCTAGCACCAGTGTTCACCTTCTACTCAGATATTTGGGGGCATGCCTTGCTCTCTCTCATCTCCTTAGGTCTCTGCTCAAAACTCTGCTTTATTTTTTTTTTACTTAACTTATTGCCAATGAACGCTGATTTTCTAAATGTACTTTATTGCATTTATCGTCTGCCTCCTTCCCCACTCCCCTCCACTCCCACTGCAAGGAATATAAGCGAGGCACATAGTAAATGTTCAATAAAATTGAGTGAATGAGATGTCATGTTATTTATTTTGAAGAGCAGCTATTTTCCTGAGCATCTCTAAAACATTTTATGAATCACATAAGGTAATAATGTATTATGACAATAAACAATCCCAATACTTAAAGAAAGAAAGTTCATATTATCAAAACTTACAATTATCCATCCAAAATATTATAGGTGGTGGTAATCCAATTGGGGGTCTGCAGGGAAGTACTAAAGATTGACCATTTTGAAGTGTGATTGGTTCAAGTTTTTCTTTGGTCCACAATGGTGATCCTATTAAATATATTTTTTTAAAAAAGCTTCTCAGTTATTTCTGCATTGAAAAGTACAAAAAGAAAGCACTACAGATAAAGGCAAACTGAACTTTTGGAGAAACAATTTGTAGTTTATGTATACTAAATTAATGAGAAAATAAATTTAAAAGCAATGTTAAAAGAAAAAAAAGTAAAAATTCTAAAAATGACGATTTTCAGGCATTGCCACTGATAGTATACATTCTCATTCAGTGATTCACAGCTGAGAATTTGTACTAAATACACTGTCAGGAAGACAAGCAGTTTTGACACAAGCATGTTCTTCACAAAAGAATGGAAAACACTTAAATGTCAAAAGATTTGTTAAATAAAGAATTACACATCTGCTCCTTTGACTACCACAGAGTGTCATATCAAAATACTTATTTATAAGATGGCTATGGCAATATACATGATATACCAATACGTCAGAAAAAGTTGTAAGATAGTATTTCAGAAAATGAGCTGGTTTAAAACACATACATACATGTCTGCCTAGGAAAAAATGGTAAGAATATTTGAGCAGTAGTTATTTTCTTGAATGGAAGGATTTTCATGAACAGGTTTTTAAATTTCTTTTTTATTTATAATTAGTTTTCTGCAATGAACATGTATTACACATGTAATACAGTTTTTTTAAAGAAATAAGCCGAACTGAAAATGTGATTAAATACATGCTCTTAAAGTTTTTGAGAGGATTTTGGTATTAACCATTGCAAAAAGAGCCATAATAATATTGAGGTAGTGAAGACACCCCATTTCCAGTAAAAATTTGAAACAAAAATATTTAAAGAAATAGCATTTAGACCTTGATCACCATATCATACTGAATTTATTTCCATTTGACTGCAGGAATTATACTTTTATAGGGAATACATAAGAAATAAATAATTAGATAAACTGAGGGAAGAAACACTTTTTTTTTTTTTTAACCCTGATGTCTTACACAGGACTTGTATAAAAGATACACTGGGTTGTTGGTAAAGCATTAGGCTGAGAAGCTTGTTAGGGTAAGGCAGAAAGGAGCAATAATTTTCATGCAAAACAAAGTCAGAATATTGGAAGCAATGCCACTGCTTTCTTGAATAGTATCTGGATGATGTCATAGAAGCTGAGGCTTGGAGCAATACTTTAAAAAGTGTCATGATGGTTTCCACTTACGGGATGGGCGGACGACAATGTTATTAGAAATGGCAGCTCCGCGTTCGTTCCTTGCTGTACACTGATAGACTCCTTCATAGGTCTCAGCTTTCCCTTCACTCATGATATTAATTATGAGAGTTCCTGTGCCAGGCTTCATGGTGACCAAAGGGTCTTTATCGATGTCAAAATGAGTCCCATTACGGGTCCAGGAAAAGCTGCCCAACACACAAAGGGTTAAGTGTATTAATGGTCCAGAAAAAGAGGATTACTTCAATGAATTCCTAGTCGTTTTATGGGTTTCTAGAAATAATTACTAGATTTTAATATTCAGTAAAAGAGCAATAAGTCCCCATATCCAAAATGTTTCATTGACTCATGACCTGGAAACAAAGGGCAGGGTATACATTTTAAGGTACCTGTCTTCGTTAGAACTAGCCCAAATCTGACTCAATAAAGAAATCATGCACACAAATTGCCTGTCATTTTTCTCAGAAAATAGAGGGAGCAGGTCTCTCAGGTACACTCTCTTAGAGCTTTATTAGCATTTTTACTGTAAACTCTATTGTTCACAGAGTTGATAACCTGTCTATAAAAATTTGCTCAGGGCTGAAATGTGACAAGATCTCCACAAGTACTATTTATATGTGTTGAAAATTCATCAGATGAATTTCAAGTTATTAAATTGTGAAGTGTAGGTCGGGAGGAGGCTAAGAGATATAAGCTCCAGAGTGTTTTAAATGTTGCTTATTAAAATTAGTAACTCTACATAAAGCACATTTTGAGAATTTTTAATTCTAGAGATGATTTTGTGAATCCCTTGGGAGGTATGCCCAATTGTCAACCGAGATTCCTCTTTTTCCATTTTATTTTTATAAAAGATTGAGTTATATAAAACTTATGGTGCTCATGTAATTAAATATTTTACAGTTAGTCACAAATCAATGATGGCCATTGCTCATACAAAGGCACAAATCTCTAAAAGTCACGGTGTGTTCCAGGCCTACTTGGATTTCCCTTCTCACTACTTATCCTTATAGCAGTCATTGTCACAATCAGGGCAGGACGTGGTGGTGTGGATGCTACTGGTACCTTGTGGGCAGAGGTCAGGGATGCTGCTAAATATCCTACAATGCACAGGATATTTCCACCCCTCAAACAAAATATTATCCCACTCCATAAATCAATAGTGTCGAACAGGAGAAATCCTGCTTTATAGTGAGTTACAGAAGGCATTAATTGTAAAACTGAAAGGAAACCCCATCAAAGGATACCACATCAGGCCTTCTGTGAGAGGGGCTTTCCAATAATATAGCTGAATATATTATTTTGAGTCAAACCTTTGTTGGAAGTTTTGACACAGTACATATTCAGTATCAGTTAATTTTTTCTTGGGGGCCAGTTTGTGATAGTTTAACAAGGCCTGCAACAATAGACAAACTTGGAAATAACCAGAAACTTTCACTTCTTTATTACTTAAAAATCCATATTACATTTTAATAATAATAATCCAACTCTCCAAAACTCGCATATATGACTGGAAAAGTTACAGATGGTGCCTGAATAAGTTACGTAGCATTAGTAGACATCAGTTTCCCATCTACACAATGTATTGGTTGGACTGGGTTACCTCTTAACATCTCCCCCAACTGTAAAATGCTATGCAGTGATCTAAAATGCTATGCAAGATCCACATGGCATGAATCCTCAGGACTGAACTCTGCCAAGTTTGGAAAACCACTTAAGACTATTTTATAAACTGTTATAGAGACAGCAGAGATCTTGGAAATCACCAAATTCTACCTCTTTATAGATGAGGAAATTAAAGCCCAGAGAAAAGGGATTTGCCTGTGCCTTACGGCCATTAGTATAAAAACCAGAATCAGGAAGGCTTTTTCCATAACTCCCCACAATTTACAAGCATTTTGCAGAAAGGTATGGGCATGGAAATGCAATAATCTGGGTGTTTACAGAAAAAAAATTGGGCTCTAATAAGGCAGAGAGACAATAAACCTACAGGTAAGACTTTAGGGATATGCAATCCTTCAATATCTTTGAAGGGCTGAAATAGGCTGGGATAGATGAACCAAAGGGCAATGTAGTGAGTCAAGGTGAGAAATAGCCCACTAAAAAAGGAAGGGCTCTACATAGCCTGCCTTGTTCGACGGAAATTCCCAAACTTATTTCTCTATTCAGAGAAATTTCCTGATTTATTGTCAGTACTATAACAAAGCAGAACTCACACTTACCTCGGGGGCGGTTTCCCTTTGGCCTCACACTGGATTACAATATTCTCCCGAGGGTCAATAATGTAATCTTTTGGAGACTGTTGGGTGATGGTTGGAGGTTGTACCACTTAATTGTAGAAAAAAAAACACACACACACGTAAAAAATAAATCATTTAAAATCATACTAGTAGACAATTTTTTCTGTATCAAAATCACTTACCTTAGACTAAATATGCTTCAAATATTTTTAGTAATTTCTAGTGTAGCAGCACATACCTCAGTAGATATTTCTGCTAAAGGTCTGCTAAAACTGCAAAGTCAAGGCATAACTTTCTTTTGGTAACTATGTGCACCTGCAAAGTCCATTTTCCCACACTAAAAGTTTGGGAAAATAATTATCAATACAAGCCTAATGTTAAGACAGTTTCTTTTCTGATGTAACAATGAGAAATTCTTCTGATTCCTTTGGTTCAAATGATGGTTTTCAAGGAAATTTAAGTTATGAGGTAAATTTGCATCTTTCTTAGGAAAGAGTAACAGACTTAGTTCATTGTGTGCTCATATAAATCAATATACGTTGGGAAAAATTCCATTTGAGAAGTTAATATTAAAAAGACTGTTAAATTAGAGATGTGACATCTCTTATCAGAGCCAGGAGGTAAGAGAATTAGGAACAAAGATAAAAGAGTCTTGCTTAGAAGATAAGTGGAATTGAGAAAGTTCTCTGTCCTAGCAGACAGTGTTTCCATTTCACTCTTCAAAGTGTTATCTGGTCTTTTATTATCAAATCATATGGGGAAACTGTTCTGACCCAGAACAATCTAGTCTGAAGAAAGCTGTATCTGGACCACCAATGCTCTTCAAGGCATTCTAAGGTCGCCATGTCCTTCTTCTCGTGAGATCAGAACTAGTGTTATGACAGGAAGAGACTAAAGAATAATTTATTACAACCTCCTCTTTTCTTACTCAGGGCAGCAAAATGGCTTGACTAGGAAGGCACAATGCAGAGGAGACCTAAACTCTCTCAACTAGCTCCGGGTAGGAAGCCACTGCTTGCACAACTCCATGGAGAGCTGTTTACACAGACCAGTGGTTTTCAATCTGGGGCAGTTTGTCTCTGCCCTTCCAGGGACATTTGGCCATATCTGGAGGCCATTTCCATGTTCTCAACTGGGGTGGTGGTGATAGTGGCATCTTGTAGATAGAGGCCAGGGATGTTGCTAACCATCTAACAACGTACAGAACAATTCCTCACAACAAAGACTTATCTGGTGTCAAACGTCCATAGCGCTGAGGCTAAAAAGTCCTGGGGCAGACGGCAACGTGGTTGGCACCCCTGGAGCTGTGCAATGCAGTGGCCATACTACAGCCTGCTTTCCTCTGCATCCTGGAACTTCCCCCCAGGCCCTCTCTTGGATTCTCACTGTACTTTCCTTTCCTGGTGCATTTGACACTCTGCTTCCCTTAAGTTTTTCATCTTCTGGATCTTCCCTTTCCTCTCTGTCCATAATCTCCTTCCTTTGTGAAATCTTTCCCACTTGCCAACCAAACATTTCTCAAAGCTCAGTAACTGTCCACTATTCTTGTCTCTCTTGTGATTAAATGCTGCTACAGCTAAACGTATCACGTCCACATCCTAAGTTTTACAAATCTACAAACCCAGTGGTGTCCTCTTGTCTTGTCTTCTAGTCTTATTGCCATCCACCAGACATGTCTTACTAAATATCCAAATAGCAGCTAAAGTACAAATCAAAAGCTACCCTCATTACCATCATCATTTATTGTGCATTGTTACATGCAGGATACTGGGCAGTGTCAGCTTCCCTTCCTTTTGGAATATCCCACCCCCCTCGTTGTCTTTCCAGCTGCCCTTCTCACCTCTGTCATGCATATTGAACCCTCATTTTTCTAGCCTCGTCAGTTTCCAATGCTGACTAGCAGTGTGGTCTGATTGTTAAGCACTAGTCTGTTGGTTTCTTAAAGCTTTGAGACTTCGTGCAAATTTCTTAACTTCTGTAAGCCCTGGTTTCCTGAGAGGGAAAATAAAGTTTAAAAGTAGTATCAACTACCTAGGGTAGCTGGCAGGATTAAGAAAATAATTTCTATAAAATTCTTAGTATATACCAGTGCTATAATGGTTCAATAACATCAGCTATCTGAAAAGTATTATCATAATTATTTTTATTCAGACCAGATTCACCTTCAAATGATTCTTCAGGCTCTAGAAATATGGAGTTCCGGATAATGGAAGGAAGTCTGGAATTCCACATCCAAGGAATAGTAGCCATAGGCAGTGGGGGAGGGAATTCTTAGGAGCAACTTGGTTCAATTCCTTGTGCTTTTCTGAGAGTGACACAGGTGTAAATTTGGTGGCTTCAAAGGCAGAGCTTCTATTCACAGGTCTGCAGCTGAGCTGGCTTAGATGCCACTCCTACCTGCCAGGAGTTTACTGTCTGGATGTACCTCCTTCAACAGTGCATAGGTCACCTGGCAATTAACAAATGCTTTGCAATAGTGAAAAGAAAAGTGATTTTGCAAAATTTTCCCAGTTAACCTGACATCAAAGGAAATTATCAAATGCCTAAAAATTGACTGTTTTTAAACAAGGTGATAAATGCCACCTAACTGTCAAAGGCAGTGGAGAGTTTTGCTTAGAGCAAGCTACTCAAACACCATGTGAGTGGGAGCTGCTTATCTTTTGCCCACTTCAAGATAATATTCAAATTCGCTGGGCCAGTCTGCTGATGGCACCTAGAAATACTAGTCTACACAGTTGTGAAGGCTAAAGAAGTGTAAGAGGGCATATAGCTGCTGTCTTCTGTAAAGCTTTTGCCTGCGCCCACCTTCTAAAACACACCAAAAGACCTATCTTTGTTCCAGAAAGTATTTATTAGTCTTTACAACAGATCATCATTCTCTCTAAATTTTGAGAATTTTCTCATTGAGTTACATCAGATGTGAATAAAGCTTGAAAGTTAGTAGAGCAGCATACTGGTAAAAGAAAGAATAATACCCAAGTTTTCAGAATTCATGCAGATAATAATATATATGCTTCTTGGTATTTCAATACAATGCTTAGCTACAGTAAATACACATGCTTAGAAACACAAAGCTCACAAAACATGAAATTGCATATTTAAATCAAAGTATTAATTCATAAAACAAAGACATGGTCAAATTTTCACACTGCCTAGTAATTTATAGAAAGACACTTACAGTCTTCAAGAAGTTTTGCTTTTTCCCCATCAATATCAGCAGGTAAGTGGGCAAAGAGGATTAAAGAAAATCAGATGTTAATAATAAGAACGTTAGAACCCTGAAGATAAATGGGCATCTTGTCTATTTGATTTGATCTAAGAAAACCCATATAGTGAAAGCCGAAGTTGTGAAACTGCAAGAGGAAGAAATTTGCATTAACGATTTCCTTTAATCTTGCAGCGGCTTTCCCACATAAACATATGGAAGAACAAAAGCAATGCTGTAGGCAAAAATGGGTTCTTCCAGGAATGGGAATGGTGAATTCCATTCTATACATATTGTGCTGGACAAGTAATTATGTTCAATTTGAAAAATAGCTGAAATCTACAATTAATTTGAGTTGTCACATACTGTGTAGTGTCTGGTCATATTATCCCAGACATCACTATGCATATGGTAATCACACCTAACAATGGGACATTGCTACAACGACAATGCTCCATGCAAGCCAAGTCCAACACTCATTTTAGGTTTTCATATTTCAATGGTTAATCTCCAAAGTCATTAATTGAACTTTTTAGACTTAGCAGATTTCTGCTTCAGAATTTCTCAATCACCCAGGGGTTACTGGTACCTACATCAAGGAGGTGTTCATGTAGTAGAGAAACAATGTAAGAAATAGGGGCAGGGAAGAAATTACATTAGCATGCAATTCAAATAATTCCACAGTGCTGCCTGTCATTACTACTTGCAAAGGTTAATATAGGAACACCTGGGTTATCCATGACTTTCTTTTCATCATGGTTATGCCTCTTCTCCATTAGCAGTGATAATTGAGTTAGCCGTAGGTGACTGTTTCCCTCTGATTGATAGACTGAACAGTGAGATTAAGGGGGAATATATTTAATATAAGAGAGTACAAAATCATTTCTCTCAAGTGCTTTTCTTTCTCTTTTGTGTATCTGGCAGGGCAAATGCTTACTTAGGCATTTCCACTCCAATGGGCTTAAGCAGTTGCATATTGTTTTTGAAAACTGAAATTAAGGTCATTGAATGCATTAAAAAAAAAAAACCTAAGAAAAACATTGCATTTTATTGTACTTTATAGAAGCACAGCCAAAAGTCGACAAAGTGTGGGACAAACCACATCTCTTCTTAAGGTCTTCCCACTGGCATTTGCAACCTCTATGGCCATAATAAATAAATAAATAAATAAATAAATAAGACATCCCAATAATTGAATAGCCCCCCAGGAAAGTGCTTTTTTGCACCTTGGAAAGCTTGCCAAACAAATGTTCTATTCAGAAAGCTAGTGGCTTCAAAGAGGTCATGCAGATGAGGGATAAAGGAGAAATTGATTCCAAAGTACAGTAATTGCCCAGATTTGAAATTCTGCTTTCCATTGCAGTGAAAGTGACCAGGCGGAACCTAGCATTATCTTTATTTTTCACAGACGGGCCACCTACAGCAGGAGACCACAGTGTATATTTTACTACTAGGAAAGTGGTGGGCTAATCCAGTAGCTGTTGTTTGCTCCATGTTAGTGTTTTTGCAAATTACTTGTATTCTCAGCAGTTGTATTGGCATTTGGCCACAGTGTTTAAACCAAGACTATTTGCTAGGCTCTAGACAAGATGCTTTTCCTAGTTCTAGACTCATATTTAAGATTCAGAATTGGAAAGTGAGATGTGCCTTGTTTGAATCAAGAGAAACGAATTATGGTGTTGTTTAGGGATTCTGAGGGGCATGGAGTTGGCAGAAGGAGTCTCCCCTCATCTTTGCAAAACATCCTCAGCATAGGACAGGAAAGGGTAAAGTGGTGAGGGGATGAATGGGGAGGTCTCCATGATCATTTAAAAGTGGATTATATAGTTTTCTTGTGGGACTGCCTCTCTAAAGAGCCACCTGTTGGGATGATCAGGCAGCTAGTGCAACTCAATCCTTCTCAGGCCATCCCCAGCAGTGCAGACAAAAGGCACATGAGTGGGAAGAAGGAGACCCAGAGGGAGGGAATTTTGAGTCTGACCATTTCAATGGCTACTTCTACAGTGCAAATCTTTAAAAACACCAGGTGCTGAAGGTAAAAGCCAAATTAATTTTGATTAGCTTTTCAGTATCACACAGACACCTTCTCCATTCACGCAGTTCAGAGTGATGGTAAATGCTGGGAGGCTTTGACTCCTGGGCCTAACAGCTTTAAAATGTTAATACTTACGATCAAGAGGTACTTCCAGTGCACTAATCATCTGGCACAGGAAGAGAATCAGGGGCACTCTGCCCGCAGATAAGCGCTTCTTTTTCGGCATTATTTTAAGCTGCATTAGCTTAACTCCTGCTGAGACCCACAAACTGAATTTCCTTTTCTTCTTTCACAAAAGACTTTGTGAAACGTTGTGTGCAATGTTTAAGTAATTTTCATGCAGGAAACTGAAAAAGGATAGAGTAGGAATAATCATTATAATGTATTAAAAAGAAGAAAATGAAGAGTGGAAGTCTGCAGCACAGAGAGCCAGCCCTGTATTATACATGAACTCTAAAAGAAAGTTAACTTTTAAATATTTAACTCTCAAGACTGGAATAATCATCTATTCATAAATCATCTAAAATCAGTTCAGAGATACTAGTGATGTGAAGCAAAATCTGTCTGCCATCCGTATGACTTTTCCATTTTAAATGGTATTTGTATTTCGAGCGTTCAGAGGCTATCATGTCTTTCCCAACAGATCAGGAAAACTTGGCTTTTTAAGGTGGTTAGAAAGCAATCACCTTGTGACTTTAGAGGGGAGGCCTAATGGCTTCTCCATTCTACAGATTATCTCTGGGAAAGTTCGGGGAATTGTTGTAAATTTGCTTCAAAGCCAAACACTGACTTATGGGATGAACACTGACCATTCAGGTCTTCCTCATCTCCCACCTAGATCACAGCAATGAACCTGGCTGGGCTCTCAGTTCGTGCCTTCCTCACTGTAGTCACCCTCCTTCACAGTGCTAATTAATTTTTTCTACTAGGCTTCTTTGGTTAAATAATGGGAGTAGCCTTATGTGATCTCTCAAATAAAGTCCAATGTATCTTTAAACAAGTACTTAAAAACCCCAGTGATCTGGGCTTAATTTCTCCTACAAACCTGACTTCCTTTTATTTCCATATAAATTACCTTTTTGGTTTGATGATTCATTTCTGTTTTTCTTTCTGTGTCAGTCCTTTGATATGCCGCAAATTTTCCTGCCTGCTTGTCTTTGCTTATTCTATTTCATTTGCCTGGAATGCCTTTATCCACCATATTTTCTTATCAAAGTCCATTACAGATCAGTAAAAAGGTCATCTCCAGGAAACATGAGCTGATCACCAGAACTAGAAGTTATTTCACCACCACCCCTGAATCCCTGAAATTCCTTGTTTTAAACATTACATACATTGGTAGATATATATTAATAAATAGGCTGTGAGTGTACACATAAGGTATACATGCTCTCTACTCAGCCAGGCAAGGATTTTGTCTCTCTCATCTTTGTAGCCCTCTCCCATCACCTAATATAGCATGCCTTGCATATTGGAAGTGTCCACTGCATATTGGAGAGTATGAGCACAAACACACTCATAGAACACTGAGATCCTTCCCATAGCAAACTCCTACCTGAAGTAACAGGTTCAATCATGTCCTCTCATTAACGAAGAGAGGTGGGGCAACCAATGTCTCTCTCAAGAAGGTGGGAGGGTTATTATTATTACAAACTGGTGTAGCTCCCACAAGTTTACTGAATACTTTATGTAATTTTTACTTGCATAATTGTGTATTTTTATAATGTCCATCTTTCCCAATAAACTGCACGTCTCCTGAGGGCAGGGATAGGACGATATCTGTCCTATCCCCTACTGTATCCTCATAGCCCACTGCAGCGTCTGGCACATGGTAGGTGGTAAAGAAATATTTGGAGGAAAAAAAATAATAAATGAAAGGAGGAAAGGGGGAAAAAAAGGAGACTTTACAGTCTTTGAAGCTGAGGTTGCATTTGGATAGTCTGGCAGTCATCTACCCAAGGCTGTATTTATAGTTATACCACTTGATTTAAAAACCAATCTCTTGTTAATATGGTCAAATTAGTTGTAAGATCATGTCTGTGTAGAGAATAGAGCTTAAATGTCAACAGGAAAATGAAATAATCCTAATATATTTTGCTAGCAATCAAGTTCTGATTTGAACATGATTAAAATTGTAGTAGCACACTTCTTGCAAAACAAATTTAAAAAGAATATGGTAGGCCAGGCATGGTGGCTCATGCCTGTAATCCCAGCACTTTGGGAGGTTGAGGCGGGTGGATCACCTGAGGTCAGGAATTTGAGACCACCCTGGCCAACATGGTGAAATCCTGTCTCTACTAAAAATGCAATAATTAACTGGGTGTGGTGGCAGGTGTGTGTAATCCCAGCTACTTGGGAGGCTGAGGTGGGAGAATTGCTTGAACCCAGGAGGTGGGGGCTGAAGTGAGTGAGATCGCACCACTGTACTCCAGCCTGAGTGACAGAGCAAGACCCCATCTCTGAAGAAAAAAAAAAAAAAAAAAAGTTAAACAGAAACATTATCCTTACATAAATATTATTTTGTGAATAAAACATCCATACTATGTGGCTTCATTTAAGAGCCAGGAAATGTCTTTCCATATTATAATATCCAAACATTCATTAAGCATTGAGACACAGGTATAAAAGCTCACTCAACCATCTCTGAACAAATACAAATCAGACTATCTTTCTGCATGTGCAAAGCACATCTAGATCATTTAGTCAAATTTAAATAGTTCTCTCATGAGTTTTTGGTTGAAACACTAATTGTAGATTCACATAAGCTTTAGGGAAGATAAAAATAAATGTCACAAATGGCACTAAAACACGTGGATCTTACATATTATATATATTGAGATAAAAGAGCCAAACTCTGAAGAGGAAAACAGTTTATTTGTCTGATTTCTGTGTCATGCTGATGGAGATTATTGAACCTAAGTGCCAAGTTCTCCGGACAGGAGCTGGAGAACTAATACACTTCCCAATAGATGTACTAATAAATTGTAACACTTATAAGATCTAAACAGCTACATACAATTTCTATTGTAAGTTCTTCATGTATTTTGCCTGGATGCATTAACTACATATTCACCCTCCAATATAGAGAAAATCCTTAGATAAATTCATGTAAAAGAAAGTATCAATCAACCTCTATGCTTTTTCAGAGTATACATGGAGTAAACTATTACACATCAAATCACAGTGTTTTATTTTTAAAAATTACGTTTTTTAAAAAAATTGAAAGCACTTACTTAAAGAGACATGAGTAAACAAATCCTCATACTGCTGGGAGGTCATGAACTATGATAACTGAAGATGAGAGCTCTCCTCAGAAGTTTTAAGTTAAACTGCACCATTAGCCACAAATCTTCTCTAGTGTAGGTTCTGTTAGAGGAGGACAAAGCAATGATCCAGCCCATCCTCTACCTCCTGCCCATGGAAAATCACCCACTCCTGCGACGTATGCCCTTATGGGTGAAAGTCCAAATGCCTAAGAACATGCATTAAGTTCCCAGCACTCAATCAAACTGAAAATCAAATAGAGCTATAGAAGATTGAGCTTTCTCTCAGTGAGAGTAATGTACTCTGCACGCTGCACAAAGAAAAACCATAGCTTTGCACTCTCGGTATTGACGTCAATGCCTTGACTCAGTAGGAGCCCATCTGTCTTGTACTTTACCTTGGAAAATGATGGTCATTCTTCATTAAATGAGAATCACGAACTAAAACTAAATTGTTAATGTAATTATACTATAATGAATAAAATCCCAATTTGAAATAGCAGCATGATTTTTAATCAAGGGTAAGGAGTATGTTAGTGCAATATAGCTTACAATGTGCAAAAAATATTTGCCATTTGCTCATTTTATGAGCATGATTGAATATAAGCATGATTGAATGAGACAAACAGTAGGTTCGTCTTCTGAAAAACAGATCACCTTGTTATTTAAAATCACACAAACTGCTAAAAGGACTGAGAGTAATGATAAACAGCAAAGCCTTTTCATAGCTCATTTCATATAACTCCATTCAGAGCAACTTTTCATATGTCACCTATAGAATCTGTGAAACAGAAAGCGGGAAAATCCCTTTCTTGGCAAACTTTTCATCATTAGAAAATAAATGCAATTCAAGGTTCCCTTATTTCTTTTGCCTCAAATTCATATTAAATCACAGAGCAAATATTCCCCTGCATTACTTACTATGTATTTCAAAAGAAAACCCTACAGTTTTGACAAAGGATTCACATCAAACCTGAGAGAAACAGCTCTCCTGTTGCTTACTTAAGAAGTCTTGTCTTTAGAAAGAAAACGAAACCTTTATTTTTCTCTCAAATGAAGGATGAAATTATATTAATTAAAAAAATCAGCTCTCTACCAGAATTTGAAGGCCATGCATTACTTGCCATTTCATTCTGCTCTATTTGGGCTTTTCAGCATCCCAAAATGGGTGGGCTCCACGCTGGTTGAACACATAACATGATCTGTACTCTCCAAGCAGATAAACAAATATGCTTATGTGACTCGATGCCCTTTGACACACTAAATTGCTTGGGTGCCTCATCAGTGACTCGCGTCAGTGACTGGATAACTAAGTGGGTATGACATCATCTTGACCGTGAAAGGCATTTTTCAGCAGTCAACTTGGGGATGGTCACTTTTTATATTTTAAATATTTTCCATAAGGAAGATGTACATGAATGCACACCCCTAGCCCATGCTGTACTTTGCAATTACAGATTTTGAGTCTGAGACTGTGGAGGAAAGGTTAGAAAGAAATGGACAATGATGACTAATAATGAACACATCAACAGAGTTGCAGTTACATCTACACAACCACACGATCATGAATGTACCTCAGAAAAAAGTAGTCTGGGATAACAGGACTATAGAGATGATAATCATCAAACAAGATAAACTGTGTGAAGCTTTAAGGGCCATGTTTATAATTTCTTGCTTGTTTAAAGGAATCTTCCATAGTAGAGCCTCTACCAAGAATTTAGGAACTAGAACCCGGAATAGTACCTAAGGAATGGTGAACAATGAACAGGTGGTTTGTACCCAAATAACAGATGATGGAACAACAACTTGATAATAGCTCAAAATCTCTACACCTTAGAGCACTATAACTAATTATCTTATGTGATATTCATAAAAACCCCAGAAAACAGAAAAACAGGTATTTCTATCCATTTACCAGACAAGGAAAAAATCCAACTGGCCACCATTCACTGAGCCTTTTCCGCGTCCCAGACATGGCGATGGGTCCCCTCCAGACATTAACTTGTCTTCCCAGAAATCCCAGAAGGTAACTTCTATTATATTTCTCAATTGACTGATAAGGAATCCAAGGTGTAGGATGGTTCACTTGCTTAAGGACAAATGATATGTGAAGTACCTGATCTAGAGCTCCAGTTGTGGAATGTTCTGGAGCTTTTAGCCACCTCACACTGCCACACCCCAAGAGATCTCTAGCATTTCCCTCCCTCCTATATCATCTTAATTTGTAATTAGTCAATAAGCAAACAGAATTACCAAGTTTAGTTACTGATGTTAAAAAAAGAAAACTTCTAATGGTTTCTGCATATCTATGGAAGATCTTCACAGTGTTGCCCATGGCACAACTTTAGGAGATTCTTCACACCGGATTCCATGTGAATAGTACCCCATGGACTTCTACTACACATGGGCCCTGGCCTAGTAAAGGAAGAACAATTTTAGATAATGTAGACAAGATGTACTTTAAAAGCAGTCAGTGTGTGCACACGGTACAATATTCATAAAGTACAAAAGACCATAGAGTGCAAAGCAAGCAACCAGCAACCCCCTTTGTCCCTTAGGAAGCCAGCATTCTTACCAAGTTTTGTGAATCCTTCTAGAGAGAGTTCAGGCATAAAGAAATATACAATTATGTTAAGCAATAGTTTAAGGACATTTTAGATTTAGAAAATTATTAAAAAGCTTTTGGGACACTGACGTTAGATCACCAAAATTACCAAGCTCTTTCAATGAAATCTAGTTATTTGCAACACACATGATCATCTGAATACAGGATTTTCACATCTCTTTTACTTAGCACAGCAATAACAAAAAAGAAAATAGAACAATATGAGACAATGATATAACTAAGAGATCTAAGACAAAGGATGAAGCATGGTTAATGAAAAGCTCACGTGTATGAGACGAATAGCAACCCTGATCAACACTTTCAAGGCTTGTCCAGGCAGCTACCTGATGACAGTTGTCAGGAGTGGCTTCAGGGATGAGAAAGCTGATTGGGAAAGGAAAGACGGCTGCGTAAAGAGAGGAAGGAACTAGTTCTTTGCAAAGAACTTCAAAGACGGTGAAGCTCATCCCACCTTCCAATCCAATCAGAATTCACTAAGCAGAGTCGGGAGGGCATTGCTGCACTCTGAATGGCTGCCACGCTCACAGTCTTTCTTCTGCATTGACCTCATCACTCTGACCAAGGCAAAAAGAATCAGGGTGGGTGTTCAGCCTCTGTCTGAACAAAGGCAGGGAGCCGTGTACAGCCTGTGAGTTGACTTGGCTGCTTGAAAGGGACTGAAGAGTGACCAAGTAAGTGGTAACAAATTCCTTTCTCATAGAGAGGGCGAATGTGAGACAGAGAGTGAGTGAGTGAGTCAGCGGTTTGGAGCAGGAACAAAAGCCAAAGGTCAAATCGAGGCAAGGCAGTAGGAGCAATCATGAGTAAGCAAAAGATATGAGGCGTCAAGTACAGAAAAAGGCCAGTGGGCAGCAGAGGATCAACAGCAACAGAGACAGAGAAGGACTGAGTGGTCATGACATCAGCAGAACACTGGATCAGTGATAACAAGCACCTACTACTCTTGCACTGCAATCACCAGGCCTCTAAATCTCTTAGTACCCCAAACAACATTCCAATTCTCTAGGAAGTTTGCCACACTAGTGACTGAGATTGAGACATCTTCCTGTCTTGTGTATTCTACAACACACTTTCATTAGTATGGTAGGTGGTCTGTTGCACTGGTGGCCCCAGGAAGCACTCCTCCCAGTATCCATGCCCTTGCATAATCTCCTTACACAATAAGCTTGGCCGTGTCACGTCCTTTGGCCAGTGGGATGTTCAGCAAGCATTATGTGAACAGAGACGTAATGACCATTTGCACACTGCAGCTTATCCGTAATGTTCCCTCTGGGAAGTATGAGCCATCCTACTGATGATGAGAAGCCAGTGGAAAGACACCCTGGGAGATGAGAGATCATCCTGGACTCTCTGGCCCCAGCTGGGCTCCCAGGTAAAATAGCTGAGCCAGTGACTTGTTAAACTACATGCAATAGAAGAACCATCCTGTCAACCCTCAGGATTATGAGAAATAATAAACTGTTGTTGCTTTAAGTCACAAAATTTGGGAATGGTTTGTTATATAGCCACAGATATCTGCAATGAGTTAAGATAAACTGAGACTGGCTGTTTCTTGCAACCGGAAACATACTAACATGCACATTTAGGAGGACTGATGATCCAAACGTGAAGGTCTCCTTACAAAGTCATGGCTAGAAACACAGGAATTCTAAATTAGTAAATAGTGTGGTGATGTACACTTTTCTTCAAAACTAATCTAACCTTTTCAGTTTTTCTAGATTATTTTCTGTAAATATGTTGGTGCAGCCAAAGGGCACATACTTAACTTACATTTCTCACACAAAACTTATAGTCAGAATAAATAAAAGGTGGTTAACACTATTATTTTAGCATAAATTTGTTTATGCCAAAATATTATTATTTTAGCATAATTGTAAATTATGCCTAATTTATTGTCTTAGGCACTATATTAATTTATTTCTAAAGCAGAATAGCAAAGATTAAGGCAGAGAACAGGATGGAACCTACACTCCAGTAAGAAATTAATCTAGAAGTCTCAGTGCTTAACATAATACAGTTGATACTTGGCCCGTCCTGTTCTCTGCCTTAATCTTTGCTACCCCTCCTACTTTCCCATCTCCGTGAATTATACTAGAACTCTGGCTGATCATGGCCCCAGCTTCTATTCTTCTCACTCTCCCACAAGACAGGTCATCTGGAGAAAGCAGGGAGGAGAGAGGGGAAGGCCAAACCACAGAGACAGGCCTCTTCCTTCCTCACAAGGTCCACTTCTCAGCTGATTCCATTCAGATTAGAAAATAGAAACAAAGATCTATTTAAAACCAAAAATGGAAAGTAGGAAACTGCTCTAAAAGTGAGGTCTGAGAAATGAAAATTTAGTTCTGAATATGGGTCTTCAGAGCAACATATTCAGAAACATTTGTAGAGTCACTGAAACAAGCTCTAGCTCTATTTATCTTCCTGTAAACTGAGATTTCTACAAATAGCACTGAGAAGATGTGAGGATCAGAAACAGTTTAATAAAAACTTAAGCAAAAAAAGGTCCTTCAGGATACTAATATTCTAAACATGCTATACCTTATCCACGTGTCAAGAAAACAATGCATGGCAAAATGGTGGCCATTTAATAGTAAAAAATAGCATTTTGAAATGACTGGTAGGCTAGTCACTTTTGAAAAATATTGCGTCACATTTCAAAGATAAACCTGCTATGCTTATTGAATGGTACGGACCACTAAGGGTAGGGATGCAGTGCACAGGTCAAAATCTCAGTATCTACTCCTTTCCTAATGAGTGTGAAGGGTGGTAGTGCAGGAGAAGAGCGAGCAGGAGAGAGAATTAACCTACACTCCAGTAAGAAATTAATCTAGAAGTCTCAGTGCTTAACATAATACAGTTGATACTTGGCCCGTGCTATTGTACAGTGTGGGTGTGCAGGCACCTCTGCTCCAGGCTGACAGAGGTGCCACCATTGTGTGATGCTGCTATCTCAACAAATGTCTTCCAAAGTCCCCATGCTCTCCTGCTCTTACCTTCCTCCAACCAGAAGTGCTGCACACATCTTTTGCTCACAACACATTGGCCAGAAGTAGTCAATGACTCCAATCAGCAGAGAGTCTGGGAAATGCTGGGGTGCGTGTGGAATATTTAGTGAGCACTAGTATTTCTGCCATGGGGAGCATGCCCTATTTACAATCAATCTGAAGTGCCTTTTCTGGAAAGAGTTTCAGAAGTGACATCCCAGAGGATGGCCATCTTATTTTTTCATCTTGGTGATTTGTCAGGCGGCTGGATGATGCTGACGGATTGTGTGGGTGCTAGCTGGTTGAAGCTACCTCCTCTGTCTTCCTCCCAGCTGCATCTATAAACCATTCTTTTTGATAACTTGGGCTTCCCCCAAAGAAGGGCCTGGGCATGTGGGTTGGAAAGGCAAAATGCCCAGATTTACCAAATCCAAAGTGCATCACTCCCAACATGTCACAGATTACTATAATCTTCCCAGCCACATTTCAAAATATATTTGCCATGGTATCCAGGCTCTCCATAATCACAACAGAACCATGAAAATGAGAAATAGAGATGGATGTGACATGAAAAATTGTATTTTCCACTTGCTATCAGTGCAGGGGAAGGTGCATTATCACAAACCAAATAGCTGAAAATTCTTCATGCCAGCCCGAGGCTGTTTCACATAAAGAACAAATCTCAGTCACTTACTGATATGCATGTTGTGTTACAAAGGACTTACCAGCAAAACAGCAGAGTAATGCATGAAATATTTAACTCCTGGTGCATTTAATTTCCTTTATACAGGCTATGTGAATATCTGCCTTTATAAAAAATAAATAAATCAACGAGTGGCCATTTGTTTGCAAGAAAATTTATCCGGTTTACTCCAAAGAACATCCGTCTCCCGAGCATTTAGAATATAACTCAGCTTTCTGGAAGTTAAATATTAACTCCTCAGAAGACCATGTCCTCTGTGAAAGGTAAGTACACAAAAACATGAATGTTAGAAACAATGTTTCCTGTACTGTGAGATTTAATCAACCCAATAATTTAAGAGCTTTGGAACAGTCTGCTCCCTGTACTAAATTCTGCTGTCTGTGGCTTCTCAGGAACAACTTTTTCTATAACATCACACTCTCTTTTCATCACCACTTAAATGGACTCCATACAAAGAATATATTCCAATGTGATGATTCAAAAGAAACGTGAATTCGAAGAGTAGTTAAGGTAGAAATAGAGTGATTGTACAACCCAGCAATCCGACTGCTCAGTATATATCTAAAAGAAATCAGTATATAAGAGAGATATCTTCACTCCCATGTTTGTTGCAGCACTATTCACAATAGTCAAAATTTGGAAGCCATGTATAAGTGTCCATCAACACATAAATGGATAAAGAAAATGTACTACTTATATATAATGGAATACTACTTAGCCATAAAAAGAGTGAGGACAGGCTCAATGGCTCATGCCTCTAATCCCAGCACTTTGGGAGGCCGAGGCAGGAGGATTGCTTGCACTCAGGAGTTCAAGACCAACCTGGGTAACAACACAAAACTCTGTCTCCACACACACACATACACACACACAAATACAAAAAATGATGAGCTGGGCATGATAGCAAGTGCCTATAGTCCCAGCTACTCAGGAGGCTGAGGTGGGAAGATGGCTTAAGCCCGGGAGGCAGAGGTTGCAGTGAGCCAATATTGCACTTCACTCCAGTCTGGATGACAGAATCAGATCCTGTCTCAAAAAAAAACAAACAAACTAATAATGAAAGTAATTCTGGTCTTGTAGAATAAGTTAGAAAGAATTCTATCCTCTTTCATTTTTTGGAATAGGTTGAGANAAAAAAAAAAAAAAGATCCTGTCATTTATAACAATAAAATAAGCCAGGCACAGAAAGACAAACATCATATGTTCTCACTTATTTGTGGGATCTAAAAATCAAAACAACTAAACTCATGGAGCTAGAGAGCAGAAGAATGGTCACTTGAGACTGGGAAGGGTAGTGGGAGGGTGGCTGGGGTGAAAGTGGGGATGGTTACAACGTACAAAACAATTAGAAAGAACAAGACCTAGTATTTGATAGCACAACAGGGTGATTATGGTCAACAATTTAATTGTACCTCTTAAAATAACTAAAAGGGTATAATTGGATTGTCTGTAACACAAAGGATAAATGCTTGAAGGAAGGGATACCCCATTTACATGATGTGCTTATTATGCATTGCATGCCTCTATCAAAACATCTCATATATCCCATAAATATGAGGTTAAAAAGTACATAAAACACCTACTATGTACTCACAAAAATTAAAATTAAATTTTTTTTAAGTTTTTGAAAAATGAAAAAGTGAAAGAGCAGTTTAGGAATGTGTTTTTGGCCAAAATATCTAACCTCCTAGGGGCTCAGAACAGAAAAGCCTCTGGTTTTTATCAAAGTTGGTTGATGAGAACGATAACCTAGAATTACTGCCTCTCTGTGTCTTTTCAGTTTAATTTTCATGGACAACTTTGTGTGGATAAACTGAGCATTTATTTTCTAAAGATAAGTATTTGTGTCCTCTGGAAAGAAACCTGGGAAGTAAGTAAAAAGTGAGATAAGGAGGACAAAGAAAAAGCAAGAAAAGAAGAAATGATTTGGAAGTAATACTTTTCCAAGTTACGTTGTGGTGATTCCTATCATTTTTTATTCATTCAGAAATTGTGGTCGTTCACCAACAAACTGGGCTAAAAATACTTACAAAAATAATTTCTTTAAATATATTAAATGAATCACAAAGACTTCAAGACAACTTTACTAGAAGATCCCTTGTAAGGGCTTATGCTTTGAAGGTCTCTAAGGTCTGCCTACCTACACTTAACACTGAATTATGAGAGCCAAATCTGCTATGATAGAAGGGAAGTCAAATAAACCAGTCACCAACAGTGATGGCCACTGAGATGCCAGGACAGAGGGAAAGCCAAGACCAGAAATTGGAAGACAGCTACATATTAGATCCTTTGAGTCTGCTGGTTGTTGTGTCTAGGCACGAGCAGGAATGGGGAAGTGAGTATCAGCCACATGGTGCTGTCTCAGCCAAGGGAAGAATGAGATGGACAGGCCAAACAAGTCTGCGCCCAGTCTCCTTTCAAAGAGGAGTGGGCTCGGAGCTCTCAGCTGAGCAATGGTTTCTGAGTGGCATCACCCACTGCACCTGTGTCCAGTGGTGCCAAGTTGGGTAACACAAGACAACATTTTGGGGAGAAGATGATTCAAAAGCCTGGCAGAAGTGAGCTATGATGGCATCACTACCCTCTAGGCTGGGTGACAGTGAGAGACTGTTTCAAAAAAAAAAAACAAAACAGAAAAAAAAAAGGCTGGCAGAGCATCCAACAGAGTTTACAAATGAAAGGATTGGGTAAAGAATGAAATTCAGGGAGGTGGCAGCAGACAGAGCACCAAGGAGACCACTAAGAACAAGATTTGAGGCCAAGAACGTAGGAGATAGAACCTACAGGCATCCTTAGAGCTAGAAAGAATAACTACATGTAATTTTTATCAGGTGTTGGGTGTGGCTGTCATTCAGGAATGGGCAGAAGAAATGATTAAAGGTCCTGCTCGTGTATGGACAGCAGGCTGAGAATTAAGCAGGAAAAGTTGGGTGGATTCTTGCCTGCCAAAGTTGGATACTCCTCACTGGGCAGCTTCTTAAAAATGTCCAGTTATTCTGTCTGAGGAAGGCTTTCCAAATTTAGGTTTCTGTCTCCCTCGAGAATTTTAAATAAGAATATTGTAGGCCCTTGCTAGAGTATAAAACACTAATTGTTTATCTCTAACTCCTCTCACAAGCCTTGCAGAGAAAACAGTTTTTATTTTTTGGAATATCTAAATACCGTTCTATTCACAGGTACCCCCAAACCTAAAACAAAAGTTAAAAAATACTCTTTCAGAAATAGCTCTAGAAGATCTGTTAATACTCAGCAGGAGTTTGGTTTTAACTTCAAATTTTTATCGAAGTTGGTTATAAGAACAGGAGACAGATAAATCCCAGTGTTTTCTCTGTACATTTAACTAAGTGAAGACACCTAGTTTTCCGTACAGATTTTGTAAATTGGGCTAAGCCATCAGACAAGCTAACAAGCAAGAAGAAGGAAAATGGTCATGTTTGAAAGATGTACTTTGGTTTCAACTGAGAGCAAAGGTTTGGATGGAGATGAGTTGTTCTCTACACAATTCTAAGAAAATTTTGCCCAAGATGGAGAAGCAAGTGATAATAATCTCTACATTGGATGCTGAAAATTTTAAGTCGATGGCAAGCCTACAAAATTGAGAAGAAAGTGCAGGCTACTGTGCAGAGGCAGCAATGTCTGAGTGGATTTTCAGACCAGGTCATTTATGAAATGACACAACTTACAGGGAAGAGTTGTCATTTTTACTTAGAAGCTTTAAAGCTGCAGCATTATCTCAGTGTCTAAGAGCATTTAGAGTTCTTTGCAGGACTGGTTTCAAAAATTTTATTAAAAACATGTATTGGAAAACCATTAGGTTTTAGCTGCTGGGGGGATTCAAATACGAATTCAATGTAATTCACACCCCGGAAGTGCTCAAAGCTGGGCTTGGGAGAGGGCAGTGAGCTGTATGAGAATATAATTAATGCAAAACAATGTGGTAAGTGCTCCGCCAGGAGCTGGATCTGGGCCCTGTGGGAGCAGAGAGCAAGATGCATCTGCTTGTGCTCAAGAGGGAAGAGGAAAGACTCTGGGAGGTGAAACCTGAGCTCCGCTTTGCCTGGGAAGAGTAACAATAATACTTGAGAAGAGGTAAGCCATGAGTAAAGTCCAAGGGTATGGTGTGTTTCTGGCAAGTACCCAGGGGGGGACGAAGGATACTAGGTGAGGGTAATGAGGCAGAAATGTAAAGTTGGTGCCCGTTGTAAGGGGACATAAATGCTGTTACTGAGTTTTGTCCTTATTCTAATATCAGATGAGTTTCAAAGTGCTAAGCTGGATAAGTGAGTTAAAGAACTTTTCTTTCAAACGGACTATCAAGGGTGCCATCTTCTCATGCACAGAGTGAAATGTGCAGGGAATTTTAGATGATTCAATTAAATTTAACTCAATCACCTAAAAATCAGTTATGTACAGATAGATGAATGCCTGAGGCTGAGGGTGGTCAGAGAGGAGACTGATGGCAAATAGGCAGGAGGGAGTTCTTCTGAGTACTGTGCTTAGCAGCAGGGATGACAGAAGGCTGCTGGGGCCAAGTTACAATTATTTACAATGGCGATATACTCAGCCTCCTTCTCCTATCACCACCCCAACCACGAAACCACAAAGCTACCAGAGACTGCCAAATCCCTGGCTCTAGCATCCAGGCAATTGTTAGTCATTGTTCTAAAGAATAAAATTCAATAGTTTGTCCATCCTTGGCATAAAATATAAGAAAATATCTCTGTGACCTTGGCTAGGTACATTTCTTAGGTAAGACACGAAAAGAAAAAAACTGATAAACTTAACATCATCAAAATTAAATACATCTGCTCTTCAAACGACACCAATAAGAAAATGCAGACAAGCCACAGACTATTTTACAAATCATGTATCCAATAAAGGACTTGTATCTACAACATGTAGAAAAACTCTTACAACACAAAACTAAGAAGACAAAATAACTCAACAAAAGGATGCGCATTTTCTTAGAGATCTCTCCAAAGAAGATATACAAATATCTAACAAGCACATGAAAAGATACTCAATATCATTTATCATTAAGGAAATGCAAATTAAAATCACAATGTGATACTACCACCACACACCCACTTGAATGGCTACATTCATAAAGACTGATGATGCCCAGTGTTGGCGAGGCTGCAGAGAAACTGGAACCTTCACATATTTCTATGGAAACATAAAAACATATAGCCATACACAAAAAAAATTCAGCTTTTTTTTTTTTTGAGATGGGGGCTAGCTTTGCCCCCCAGGCTGGAATGCAACAGCATGATCTCAGGTAACTGCAACCTCTGCCTCCTGGGCTCAGCCATCCTCCTACCTCCTCCCAAGTAGCTGGGACCACAGGCATGTGCTCCACCATACCTGGCTAATACTTTTATTACTTATAGATACCAGGTTTCACTATATTACCCAGACTGGTCTCGAATTCCTAAGTTTAAGTAATCTACCCACCTGGACCTCCCAAGTGCTTGGATTAAAAGCAAGAGCCACCATGCCCAACCTGGCAATTTCTTAAAAGTTAAATAGTCACTTACCATACAATCTGGCAATTCCACTCTTTTTCCTAAGAGCACTGAAAACATATAACCACACAAAGACTTGTATGCAAATGTACACAGCAGCATTATTTATAATAATGAAAAATTGGAAATAAACTCAATGACCATCAACTGGTGAAAGAATAAGCAAAAGGTGGTATATTCATATAATGGAAAAGTATTCAGCAATAACAAAGAGTGAACTACTAATATATGCAACAACATGCGACACGGATGAAACCTCAAAACTATGCTGAGTAAAAGGAGCCAGACACAAAAGGCTATCTACGATTCTACTTACTTGAAATTTTTAGAAACGCAGAACTATAGGCCAGGCACAGTGGTTCATGCCTGTAATCTCAGCACTTTGGGAGTCCAACGTAGGTGGATCACTTGAGATTAGGAGTTTGAGACCAGCCTCTCCAACATGGCAAAAACCCAGTTTCTACTAAAACTACAGCTGGGCATGGTGCATGCCTGTAATCCAGTTATTCTGGTGGGTGAGGTATGAGAATCACTTGAACCCAGGAGGTGGAGGTTGCAGTGAGCCGAGATCAGGCCACTGTACTCCAACCTGGGTGACAAAGCAAGACTCAAAAAAAAAAAAAAAAAAGAAAGAGTGGAGGGATGGGGAGGGGGGCAAAACTATAGAATTACAGAACAGATTAGCGGCTGCTGGGCCTGGGGTAGAAGACGAGACTGACTATAAACAGGTAGGAGAGAATTTTGTCAGTCAACAGCTGTGTTCTATAGCTAGATTGCAGTGAAGTTTGCACAACTGTTAAAAATGCATTAAAACTTACCAAACTACACTTAAGATGGGTAGATTTTGTGGTATATAAACTATACTTCAATAAAACTATAAATAAGAAAGTTAACTGGAATATCCTGTGCTTTCCAAATCAAGACACCTTTCAGAAGATATACTTATAGCCTTTGCCCCGGTAAGTGCTTTCAAATATAATATTCTAGTCCCAGTATAAATTCAATATACCTATTTCTAAACACAGACTATTAAGCAATACTGAGAGAAATGCCAGGCATATTAGCGTATGAATCTAAATGTATTATTGAAAGAGCAGTTTTAAGAGAAGTATAGACAGCAGCCTATTCTAGTGAAAATAAATAATGTCAATGAAAATAAGCTACATCTGTCATTTTCATGAAAAAATTGTTTCTCTCACCATCTGCAAATCAATTTCCTTAATAAAAGTTTGTTACAATTTTCAGTATTTCTTGAAATGATTTTTATGATCTATTAAGACTCACTTCTACATAACCTTCATTTCAAATCAAAATTGCTTTTAACTTCACATTCACTTCCAGCCCATCGAAGGCATGTGAGCTATTACACATAAGTCAGGCAGAGAGGATCAGCTTCACCAAGCATCTCAGATGAGAGCGTTCGCACCCTTCTCTTCTTCACATGCCACACTTCGCCTGGTGTGCTGAGGATTATGAATACTTTTCTAAGTCAATGCTACTGATTTCTATCTTCCTAAGCAAAAATAAACCCCCACAAGTAGAGATTTAAAAAAGAAAACATATCAAGCTCAGTCTCCGTTTCTGAGAAGTCCATTTCCTCACACAGAGAAGGAGTCTGGGTCTCTGCCTGTTACAGGAGGTGGTTGTCTGTGTGCTGTGAGGGGAATTCTGCCAATTTCCTTCAGCAATTAACACCCTCAGCTTCAGGGCTGAAACACGCTCCGGGTTGTCCTTTGGCTGAAAGCCCGCTAAATGGCAATAACTCTCTCCAACCACAACAGCCTTGCGTGTGGTGCTTTCTCTTCATATTCCTCCTGCTCCTGGTCCTTCAGCTTTACATTATTCCCGCTCTCCAAAGATTCTACTCTTCACTTCCTTCTCTTTCCAGCTTAGGTCCCATGGGCCACCCTTCATTTTTCTGACCAGCCCTCTCACCTCCTTTTCCCCCTTGTTTTTACACCATAAGTTTTTGTCTAGGGAAATACCCCAATTCAGAACAGTTTTGCCTATAAAAACATGAAGCCCAAATTTCCTATGTGACAGAACCACATGGGAGAAAGTGATAAAGTAAAAAGAGGATAGGCTGTTGAGTCAGAGCCTAGTTAAAATTCTGGTGCTGTCACTTAGAGCTGTGTTGCACTGGTTATGTTCAAAAAACTCTGTGTGCCTTAGTTTCCTTACTTGTGGGGCTAATTTACCTACCCCCGGGGCTATTGAGATATATATGTGATGAGCATAGCAATGTGGCAGGAGCTTAGGGGATCCTTAGTAAACGGTGACTGTTAAAATCAAGGCCTGCATACATTTCTAGCCTTCTCTCTTGTTGCTCACTCTGTCACAAGCCTAGCAAACAAGCACTCTGATGATTACCTTCACTGCTGTTCTCTCTACCCAGTCTGCTTTCTCTACTTTCTACTTGGTTTCCCATCCTCCTTGTGGCCTGGATAATGCCTGTTCATTCCTGGAGACGCCACTAAAATGTCAACCATTAGAACTGCAGCATCAAAAACAGTAGCAACTAGTCAAATGTGGCTACTCACATTCAAATTAAGATTAACAAAAATTAAAAATCCAGTTCCTCAGTCACACTGTCCACAATTTGAGCGCCCAACAGCCACATAGGGGTGTCTAGTGGCTACTGTGTTGGAACAATACAGAACAGAACATTTTCATCATCACAGAAAGTTCTATTGGACAGAGTTTCTCTAGAGGAAAATGTCTTTGTTAATCCTCTTCTAAAGATCTCATGCATACTTTTATAAGCATACTTATCACTTCCTATATTGAGTGTTGATTCTTTTACTCAATAAATGGTAAGCCTTTTGAAGTGTCACTTAAATCCATACGAATTTGCTAAATGAACTGTTGAATGATTGGTTAAAAAGCCTTTCTAAAAATAAAAGTCAAGTAACAACAGATGCTGGCCAGGCTGTGGAGAAATAGAAACGTTTCAACGCTATTGATGGAAATGTAAATCAGCTCAACCATTGTGGAAGACCTAGAACCAGAAATACCATTTGACCCAGCAATCCCATTATTGGGTATATACCTGAAGGAAAAGAAATAATTCTATTATAAAGATACATGCATGTGTATGTTCATTGCAGCACTATTCACAATAGTAAGGACATGGAATCAACCCAAATGCCGATCAGTGATAGATCAGATAAAGAAAATGTGGTACATATACACCAGGGAATACCATGCAGCCATAAAAAGGAATGAGGTCATGTCCTTTTCAGGAACCTGAATGGAACCAGAAGCCAATATTCTCAGCAACTAATGCAGGAACAGAAAACCAAACACCGCATGTTCTCACTTATAAATGGGAGCTGAACAATGAGAACACATGGACGCAGGGAAGGGAACAACACACACTGGGGTCTGTTGGGGGGGTGGAGGGAGGGAGAGCATCAGGATAAATAGCTACTGCATGCAGGGCTTAATATTAAGGTGATGGATTGATAGGGGCAGCAAACCACCATGGCACACATTTACCTATGTAACAAACCTGCACATCCTGCACATGTACCCAGGAACTTAAAATAACATAAAATTTGAATTTTTAAAAAATCTTTTTAAAAAATAAACATTTTAATTGTCTGGAAGCCCAGACCCATGAGGAAACAGTGCCTGATATCTTTGCTTTCAGAATCTGGTCCTGAGTGGTTTTGTGTAGTTTTGCTTCCTATTCCATTTTTCAACCCATTTCTAATCCTTAACCCCTTCAGGCAAGCCAAGCTCTCCACCATGTGGCCAGGATTTCTTGATGTCCAAGAAAGGGCATTAAACAATATGGCTTCTGAGAAAACATCTAATATCAGATAAGTCATTGAACATAAAAGTTCATCTCTGTCCTCACAGTGCCAGAGTCAGTGCCTGGCCCACAGTAAATACCTAATGCATATTTATTGAAAAAAATGAATCGGTTGTTATTTTGTCAGGGACTATGATCTCAGGGAGGAATAAGGTACAAGGGGAGAGACGCTGGAAAGGAGGGAGAGCCGATATGGAGGAGTACTGAGCTGCCGGGTGTGACTGACTACTCAATCCCCAGACCACACTCCCAAGAAGGTGGATAAACGGCAGCTCAGAACCATCCCTGAGATGGAGTAGGGAAAGAGAAGAACTTATTCCCAGGGTGTGCTTGGTCTAAGATTCACCCCCTTGCACCTCCGGGTTGTGCATTCCAGAGCATGGGCACCAGTGGGCTCTGCAGTGATGTCAACATGGGAGCCTTGGGTGGGAGATGAGAAGGGTACTGGTGTGAAATTGGCTGGGGCCCACACAGAGCTGGGACAAGAGATGGGGAGGCCGAGGCTCTGGAATGGTGCATAAACAGGTGTCTGGCACAATGTATATAAATTAACCTTTTAAATTATCTAGCCATCATAGGCAGGACCTGAGACTGGAGGATAGGCCATTTGGGGAAGATTTATGATGTGGGGTGGTGCTGTCATATTCAATTCCTGGCAAGGTTCTAGGTACACAGGAAGCATCAATAAAAATCAACTGGTTGATTGCACAGAGGCATCTGAGCAGTCCAGTACGGTAATAGGTACTAGGCTCCTAAACGAGGACAGTGATGGAGGGGAATGAATGTGGGGACATTAGGAGAACTGGTGGACAGAAAAGGGCTGAAAAGAAACTTAATCCACTTTATAATTTTGTCTGGGTCCAGGCTGACTTGGAAATATTCCCTATGTCCTCTCCTTTCTTCTAAAACTACCCCAGCATCCCTTCCAAAGTTTCCTCTTTAATAAGATTTCCTAAATCTTTATAAAACCCACTTAAGACCCAGGTAAAGGCTGTGATCCTAGGGATCAATAAACTTGACTTTCCACTAGATTTCCCTCAAGCCCAAACACTGATCTCTTTGTTTTCAGCATATATCACCACTGCCTAAGTTGGGTCTGTTGTCCTGTAAGTAGACAGTACAGCTATATTTTGCTCTAGACATTGTCTACAGCTGACAGGTATCTTTTGGAAAATAAAATGAGCAAATGTTATTGCCGTGTCTATTTACATTTTATTAATCAACAGATTTTTAGCAAATTTTGGCTTTATCTCCATGAATCATAGACAAAAAGCCAAAGACACTCCAAGGAATTCTTTGTTTTAGCACCTTCTTTACAGGCAGAAAGACAGGCATTTCCATTAGAGTTATTGTATTGGACCCCTCAAAATCCTCTCGATTGCTCCTGTTATTTCAGCCACAGGCTTAGAGACATGTTTTCCTGGAGGCTTTGGGCAGCTTGGCACACATGCTCTCAGACAGTGGCTTCACCTTGACCCTCATAGGGATCTCTTGCTTCCTGCCCTAGGCATCTCTAATCTTTGGTTAACAGTCCTAGGAACCCACTCTGCACTCAATCACAATCCAGCAATGCTGGGGAGTGAGTGTTGTGAAGGCCACTCTAGAAAATGAAGATCTGGAGTCTGTGGTTAAAAGCATTCCATTTCATCCTCTGGCAGACAGTTCTGAAACACTTCATAAACCCTTTCACCAGTCCACTGGGATCAAACAGCCAATGCAATCATGCAGCCTTGTGTTGGCTCCCCCGCCTCACTCTCTTCCACTCCCCCATCCTGCATTTCTGCTCCCGAGGATCACATTTCCAAACAAGCTACTTATGTGCAAGCCCCAAAAAGCTGAACCAGAGACTAAGGCTTGTGCATAAATAGTCTCTAGCTCAGCTTTTAGGGGACACTAGGCTAACAAGTGGTTGGCAGTCTTAGATTGGGTTTGCAAAATCTCATACCCTGGATTCACGCTGCAAGAATGAATCACCCCATAATTGGTCTCTTGATGCACCCACCACCTCCCCTACAGAAGGACTCCTCAACTACAGTGATGTGTGTGTGTGTGTGTGTGTGTGTGTGTGTGTGTGTGTGTGTGTGTCATGTCTCTTTTTTTCAAGGCTGAAATAGGAAACAGGAGAGAAACAGACATCCCCTGAGAACTTTTGTGGACCCTTGTTTTGGCTCTCTCACTTGTCTCCTTTATACAAGGAGGACACAGATTTAGAGAGGCCAGATAACTCATCCAAGACCACACAGCAATAATTCAAACTGGAATTTGAACCCAGTCCTGTGGATTCAAAGTCCATGATCTTTCAATAGCATGGGAGCAGCAGATAAGTTCTTATTACTATAAGTCTTGAGCATCTTTCTTCTTCCACATGCATTCCCTGAAGATCTACAGGACACACTTTATAGAAGACATGACGTATAGATGTGCAGTTTCACTCTTTTCTGAGGTCATTTCTTCTTAGGTCTCTGCATTTGGTCCTCTTCCATCTCCTTGGAAAAACAAGGTGCTGAGCTGCTTTCCCTGGCTCATTTTGACTCTCAGTGTGAAAAGTCTTCTGCTTTGTTGCTTAGATTTTCCCCTTTTCTTCCTCCACTGGGTCACATACTTTCACCAGGAAGCCTCTTGGCTTATCTTTTTATTCTCCTTTGCTTCATTGGAAGCATAACTACAGACTCCCTTGGTGCAAATTCATTCATTCTAGGTAGAAGCGCAGAAGCTACCACGTGGAGAAGCATTTCCAGACATCTTTACTGTCTCTTCAAGCTTGGCTACCAGCTTGACTTTGGGGAAAACATAGGAAGAAAGGTAAATGCCATAAACCCATGGAGACCACTGACAAAATCCTCATCTTCCAAGGTGCTTGGTGAGAGTCAGTGTCTCATCTCTATGGTCCCCAAAGGAACCATGTGGTGGCCCTGCAGCAGCAAACCCCCAATTTCATCTCAGGCTCTAGACTCCAGGAGGAATAACTAAATTATATTATCTTATCTGTCTGCTTTATTTCACTGCATTCATGAAACACCTTCAGAGAAAAGAATTTCATTGCTTTTCTTGTCTATTGTTTTTTCTTTTTGTGCAGAAATGAGAACTGATGTTCTTTATCTCCAAGTGTGGGATGAGAATAACAGTAACTCCAAAGGTTAGAAAGAAAGAAATCCTCTGTGCATGAATGACACAAATAGTCAGGCCTCTTCACTAACAGGTGCAAAGGGCCATAAGAGCCAATTGCAGTGTATTGCCCTAACTCTGAGCTTCCGCATCAGGCAGTGCTGAAACAGGGTCTGCCTGCTTCCTGCCAGCGCCATCTGGCAGGTGCTGGTGTGGCCTAGCCATGAGCCAGGCTGTATAATTGCCTCAAATCATGGGGTGCTTCTCTGAAGCCCTTACCCCTACCATGAGCACAACTGTCACACAGAAACCACTTAGGAAACTAGAAGTCATTCATCTGACCCACTCCACAGAGCTTGGCTAACAGACTTATGGGATGACTTAATCAGAAAGCTCATTTTCATGTTGGGTGGATGCCACCGGCAAGGAACGCATGTTAGACAGCTGAAAGTGACCTGGGCCAGGCCTCATACCAATCCAGCAATCTGAAGAGTTCTTCAACTTCATTTGCCCTCTTATACACTCAAGTCTTCCTGTATTCAGTCTTTCCATATTGCATTGCCTGCTGTTTTTAAAACACACCATAATATCACTACTATGTTTAATACTATGTATATGAAAATATAATATGGCTTAGCATCTTTGTTTCCTTTTCTTGCACTCTGGCTGGAGTGCAGTGGTGCGATCTTGGCTCACTGCAACCTCTGTCTTCCAAGTTCAAACAATTCTCCTGCCTCAGCTTCCCAAGTAGCAGGGATTACAGGTGTGAGCCACCACTCCCAGCTAATTTTTGTGGTTTTGGCAGAGATGGGGTTTCACCATGTCGGCCACGCTGGTCTTGCACTCCTGACCTCAAATGATCTGCCTGCTTTGGCCTCCCAAAGCGCTGGGACTACAGGCAAAAGCCTCCGTGCCTGGCCCGCATCTTCTTTTCTACTTCCTGTGTAAAGCCCTCTTTTCATTTATCTAGGAAGACATTTAATGCTGCATTACTTTATTTCTAATTATGTTTATATTCCTTATAAGCTGAGTTGCATGTTTTTTTGGCCTAATCAAAAAAAGACACTGCACAACTGGGACTATGGGGAAATCACAAGGGCCTTAAGGTCACTGGGTCCCACCGACAACACAGACTATTCTTCCACCTTTCCTTAAAATGATCACTCTAAAAATGGTCCAACAAACTGGAATTTCAGAAACATCTTCATGCTTCATACCTATTGATACAATATTTATCTTAACTTGCATCAATCATTTATACAATACCTATCTTTATTAGTCTCCTAATGGCAATACATTGCTTCTTGTGGGCCACTTGGTAGTTAAGACTAAAAACAAAGACAATTTCTCTGTTTCTGTAACAAACACATAATAACCCTCTTTCCCTGGGTTGTCCTCTGCTAACCAGAAATCAGAGCCTGTATCCCGTCTTACTCATTGACCTCATTGAGTTTCTAGGTTTCTAATTCCATGTGTTTTGAGAGAAAGAAAAAGTTATTCTCTTTTTAAGGTATAAGGCAAACACAACAATCTCAACACCTCTTCTTCCCTCCAACAGCATATGAATAACAGGGGTCTTCAACTGGATAGGAAATGGATGTTGTCCTTATATTCGTGTAAGAGGAGCTTAGACATCTGAATGTGGAGGTCCATCAAGTGCTCCCAGGGCAATAGTTGCACCTGTGGAACCTCCAGCAGCTTATAGAGCCCCACCTTTTGAAAGATGTTCACAGCTAGGTGCACAGCAGCCTGGGCTCATACAGGGCTTCAGGAGACAGAGCCGCATTTAGACAGTAAAGCTGTGTGACAATACCCAGGGCACATTCCCAGCTGTCCTCCCTTTATCGTTTGTAGGACACTGGTGCTTTGCAGTTCTCCTGGATCCTGCATAAGCCCTGGAGCTTTGGGATACAGAGTAATGGAATATGCTTGCCCCGGGAAGGCTATACTGGTGGCGGTTCATCCTGTAGATGGATCCCAACGTTCCTCCGTGAGACATAGATAATTTCACAGCACAGCTTTGTTGAGGTCTATCCTGATCTGACCCACTTTAACTGGGTAGAGTCCTCCATGTGTTTCTCATCACCTCCTAGGAACCAGTTTCATACCTGAACTCTATCTTATACTTTGCAAATTACACAGGAAAATTTGGCTTCCTTCTGGAAACTCCTAAACTGCAGAACACTCATGTTTTAACTGCTTCCTCCCTATTAAAATAGTCAACACATATTAAGCACTTACTGTGTGCCAGGCTGTCTGTGCCAAGAAATTTGCAAACATTATCTTACTTGATCTTTACAGGAGTTCTCTGAGTTAGGTATTTACTAACACATAATGGCTTGTTAAGATAAAGTTTCACAGATGCTTCCAGAATTCATAAAAAACTGCACAGAGTGTCTTTAAGAATTAACTAGCACATTTGTACACTGATGAGAGAAGTTCTCTTTTAATCATGCCTTTCTTATTTGTCATACCTTTTATAATAAAATACACCATTGATATAGAGCTAAATGAAAGCTGAAGAAAATTGGTGAATGAGAAAGCCAGCGATCATGAAAGTGCTAGAAATATTCAGCAGTTTGAACAGCTCTGAACTGTTTAAATCATTTGAAATTTCCTACCCCCTACATGTGAACTAATTTTCATTGTTTTTCATAAGTTGTTTTATTTTTCATAGTATTAATGTATTGTATGTGTTTTCAAATATTTTCTCATGTATGAAAAGTGCCATTCCACAGTGTTCTTTGTGAGCTTTCCCTGACATCATTGTTTTCGATGAGGCTTTATGCTTCTCAAAGCAGTGAGATAACAACACAGAAGCCGTGTGCTGGCTCTTTTATTCAGGCTGGCATGGCCTCAACCATTTTGAGTCAAATTTCTGTCTGGTCTAGCAGGACCATTTCCTAAAGTTGTATCCATAGTAGAAAGGCAGATATGAGGAAATGCTGCTATCATACCAATCAGAACAATGTAGGCTTTAGAGTCCTGGGCTGGTAAAGCCTGAATATGATGGCTAAACTGAGTTATTCATACCCAGATGAGGCTTATGGTCATCTGCTCTGTCTCCAAAGGTAATCAGACACTGCACACAAGGTTTACTACAGGTGTGTGTTTTCTAGGTAAATTTAAGTGATTTTTTTTTTTTTTTGGTGGGGAATCTGAGCCCAAAGAGATAGAGTTCAAATCAGAGCCAGTATCTTCTCTGTCTCTAGATACCCAAAACTTTCATAAAGAGACAATCTCTTACCTTCAGAGAAATATCAATTATTCCCTATGACTCATACCGGCTTCTATATTTGGAACTGGGTCTCCTGCCATCTGATCCATACGCCACACTTCAGGCTGTTATCCCTAAGCCCACCGCATTCACTTCGGATTGAGGACAAAGGAATAAGAAAGGGCCATCATCTTTATGTGTCTTTTAAAGGACGTTCCTGTCAATGACTATAAAGAGTCTAAGATTTTATCCCACTTACAAGCTAACAAGTTAGCCTATTACAGTTTTATAGAGCAGAGGACAGAAAACTACTGGGTCAAAGACAAAGACTTTATTCCATATAGCAATAGCAGTAGCCAGAGTATCAGTAATTTCTTAAACTGGTTCCTAAAACTCCAGTTATTCCAGCAGGGTGTTATAAAGACGGCTGCATGACACCCCCCACACACAGCACACTGCACTAAATGAGAGAAAACTGAGCTCAGGGAACCAGAATCTTTTATAATAAGCAATAAGCAGCCTTCCATGCTCTAGAAGGAAATGCTTTCTGTTACCTAAGGCTATTTATTACACAGATGTTATTTTAAAAAACAGGTCTGGAACAAAGGGAAACCAGTGCCTCTGCTTGCAAGATGTGTGCAGGACTATAGAGAATTTTTTCCCCAAGAATCCTTTGATTTTGTTGTTGCCAGCTGTGGCAAAAAGGCATGCTGTGGCTATGTAACATAGCAATTGCTACTTCAATAGGCAACCACAAGCTTTCAGTCAGGGTTCTTGGGCTCTTGGCTATGGTCCCTGAGAATTCCATGGTTTCCAAAGAGAATGTAAATATAAGTAATAATGTTTGATTACATGTGTCCATATAAAGGTATTCCACTTTAAAAAGTAACTTAGGAAAAGACGAAAACCCCAAAAAAAGCCCACTTAAAATTTCACACATTTTTTAAAGGGAAATGGCTTTATTCCTTATGCTTTATTTGAATTGGAACACTGCATTTAAATTTTATCAGATTCAGGTTCTTTAGAAAGGAAAGATACGTTTACATATAATCCCAGACAGAATATAAAAAGGACTCCAAAAGAGAATTCTAATTCCAGTCAAGTGACTCACTTTCTACAAATTGTTAATTAAAAGCTCGAGGGTAAAATAGGACAAAAATCCCATCTATTCATTTTCAGATAAGGCTCAGTTCTAACATTATTTTCCCTAGGGCAGTTATTATATCATACATAGAATCTACTTTAACAGAAGTATTACCTGTTTAACTAGAAAACTGTACAAATAATTAAATCCCTGCTATCTCATACAGCTGCCTCGTCTTATGGAATGAATGAGTGCACAACAGGGTTTTTAAACATTGAAGCTTATGTTTAGCCATTTCTACATTAATATCTTGAATAAGTAAAATTCATTTACACATTGCTTCACTTTTAAAGAGAAATGTTTTCTGTTTACTCTGCATTTGTAAAGTGTAAATACAACATTCTTGCCATAAGAGATAAAAGGATTATATTCTCTTCAAAAAAGTGCTTTTACATGAATAAAAGGGAAGTGTATTTGATTTTGTAGAATCACCACAAACAGAACTTAAAGTCACATTAGAAATAGATGCCAACAGAAAGCTGCGAATTTCCCTACAGACATGAAAAGAAGCAGTAGATGCTCCAAGATTGGGGATCCTGTCCATGGCTGGGTCTGCTCAGTTGTGTGCAGTCCTCTGAAAGGGCGACATCAGACATTCATTAGTAAATGAGTAAGTGGGGGTCAGAATCTAATGGCTATGGTTGCCTTGGAAGCACAAAACTGTGCAGAGATGGCTGGCACAGCCTCTGTGCAACAGAAACACAACCCACAAAGTATTTCACGTGTCTAAAAGTGCCTAAAAGATGTGGGTGACAGTGACCACAATTCCCCATCATCTCCTGGTTATGTCAGAGTGAAGAAATGAGGGAGATGGGTGGAAGAGGACATGCAATGATCAAGTCTTTCATTTTTAAAACACATCACCACGTTCTTTATAGGATTGTTCTGAAGTGTAAGTATTGAGGGAGGAGTGCTGATGGCAGCCTGGTGAATTTAGACATGTGAAATCCAGTTCCTAATAAATCATTAAATACCTGGAACAGTCTAGAGGCATCTTCCTTCATTGCTCTTCTTCCGTGCACAGCACTTTGTGCTGGGCTCTGCTCTGCTGCTTCACAGACATTAACTTCTTTTAATCCTCGTAGCAACCTTATAAAGTACTATTATCCTTGCTTTACAGAAGAGGAAACTGAGGCACAGTATATGCAGGTTGTTCATGGTCACACAATTGATAAGTGGAAGAACCAGGACTTGAGCCTGGGAAGTGTGGCTTTGGGCTGGGACTACAGGGAGCAAGTGAGGCATTTACCTCAGATGCAAAGGCCAAGGAGGCAATGAAAACTCAGAAATCATGTCTTAGTGCTGTATTCGGAAAAAATCAAAAACAAAACAACAGTAATACAAAACAGCCATTTGAACAAAATATCAAAAGTTTAAATAAGGACAGGATCAGCACTCCTGATTAGACAAGAGAAAAAAGTGTGAAAAGAAATGAAAAAGACTCCAAGAAACATGGGATTATGTGAAAAGACCTAATCTATGTTTGATAGTTGTACCTGAAGAGGACAGGGAAAATGAATCCAAGCTGGAAAACACTCTTCAAAATATATCCAGGAGAACTTCCCCAACTTAGCAAAGCAGGTCAACATTCAAATACAGGAAATACAAAGAACACCACAGAGATACTCCTCATGAAGAACAACCCCAAGGCACATAATCATCAGATTCACCAGGGTTGAAATGAAGGAAAGAATGCTAAGGGCAGCCAGAGAGAAAGTTCAGGTCACCTACAAAGGAAAGCCCATCAGACTCACAGTGGATCTCTTGGCAGAAACCCTACAAGCCAGAAGAGAGTGGGGACCAATATTCAACATCCTTAAAGAAAAGAACTTTAAACCCAGAATCTCATATCCAGACAAACTAAGCTTCATAAGTGAAGGAGAAATAAAATCCTTATGGACAAGCAATTTCTGAGAGATTTCATCACCAACAGACCTGCCCTGCAAGAGCTCCTGAAGGAAGCACTAAACACAGAAAAAAACATCCAGTACCAGCCACAGCAAAAATAAATGGTAAAGACCAATGACGCAGTAAGGAAACTGTGTTGACCAATGGGCAAAACAACCAACCAGTTACAAAATGGCAGGATCAAATTCACACATAACAATATTAATGTTAAATGTAAATGGTCTAAATGCCCTAATCGAAAGACGGAGACTGGCAAACTGGGTAAAAAGTCAAAACCCATCAGTGTACTGTATTCGGGAGACCCATCTCACACGCAAAGACACACACAGACTCAAAATAAAGGGATGGAAGAAGATCTACCAAGCAAATTGAGAGCAAAAAACAGCAGGGGTTGCTATTTTAGTCTCTGATAAAATTGATTTTAAACGAACAAAGATCAGAAGAGACAAAAATGACACTACAAAATGGTGAAAGGATCAATACAACAAGAAGAGCTAACTATCCTAAATATATATGCACCCAATACAGGAGCACCCAGATGCATAAAGCAAGTTCTTAATGACCTATAAAGAGACTTAGACTCCCGCACAATAATAGTGGGAGGCTTTAACACTCCACTGTCAACATTAGACAGATCAATGAGACAGAAAATCAACAAGGATCTACAGGACTTGAACATAGAACTGGAACAAGTGGACCTAATAGATATTTACAGAACTCTTCACCTCACAGCCACAGAATATATATATTCTTTTCAGCACCACACTGCATTTACTCTAAAAGTGGCCACATAATTGGAAGTAAATCACTCCTCAGCAAACGCAAAAAAATGGAAATCATAACAAACAGTCTCTCAGACTATAGTGCAACCAAATTAGATCTCAGGATTAAGAAACTAACTCAAAACCACAGAACTTCATGGAAATTGAACAACTGGCTCCTGAATGTTGACTGGATAAACAATGAAATGAAGGCAGAAATAAAGATGCTTTTTGAAACCAATGAGAACAAAGACACAACACACCAGAATCTCTGGGACACATTTAAAGCAGTGTCTAGAGGGAAATTTATAGTAATAAATGCCCACATCACAAACGAGGAAAGATCTAAAATTGACACCTGACCATCAAAATTGAAACAGCTAGAGGAGCAAGATCAAAAAAACTCAAAAGCTAGCAGAAGACAAGAAATAACTAAGATCAGAGCAGAACTGAAGGAGATCGCGACACACAAAAAACCCTTCAAAAAATCGATAAATCCAGGAGCTGGTTTTTTGAAAAGATGAACAAAATAGACAGACTGCTAGCCAGATTAATAAAAAAGGAAAGAGAGAAGAATCAAATAGATGCAATAAAAAATGATAAAGGGGATATCACCACCGATCCCATAGAAATACAAACTACCATCAGAGATTACTACAAACAACTCTATGCACATAAACGAGTAAATCTGGAAGAAATGGATAAATTCATGGACACTTGTACCTTACCAAAACTAAACCAGGAAGAAGCTGAAACCCTGAAAAGACCAATAACAAGGTCTGCAGTTGAGGCAGCAATTAATAACTTACCAACCAAAAACAGTCCAGGTCCAGATGGGTTCACAGCCAAATTCTACCAGATGTACAAAGAGGAACTGGTACCAATTATTCTGAAACTATTCCAAACAATCCAAAAAGAGGGACTCCTCCCCAACTCATTTTATGAGACCAATATCATCCTGATACCAAAACCTGGCAGAGACTCAACAAGAAAAGAAAACTTCAGGCCAATATCCATGAAGAACATAGATGCAAAAATCTTCAATAAAATACTGGCAAACCATTGCAACAGCACATCAAAAAGCTTATCCATCATGATCAAGTAGGCTTCATCCCAGAGATGCAAGGCTGGTTCAACATACACAAGTCCATAAACGTAATCCACCACATAAATAGAACCAAAGACAAAAACCACATGATTATCTCAATAGATGCAGAGAAGGCATTTGACAAAATTCAGTAGCCCTTTATGCTAAAAACTCTCAATAAACTAGGTATCAATGGGACCTATCACAAAATAATCAAAGCTATTTATGACAAATCCACTGCCAATATCATACTGAATGGACAAAAACTAGAATTGTTCCCTTTGAAATCTGGCACTAGACAAGGATGCCCTCTCTCTCCACTCTTACTCAATATACTATTAGAAGTTTTAGCCAGAGCAATCAGACAAGAAAAAGAAATAAAGCGTATTCAATTAGGAATGGAAGAAGTCAAATTGTCTCTATTTACAGACGACATGATTGTACACTTAGAAGACCCCATCATCTCAGCCCCAAATCTCCTTAAGCTGATAAGCAACTTCAACAAAGTCTCAGGATACAAAATCAATGTGCAGAAAGCACAAACATTCCTATATACCAATAACAAACAGAGAGCTAAATCAAGAGCAAACTCCCATTCACAACTGCTACAAGAAGAATAAAATATCTAGGAATACAACTAACAAAGGAGGTAAAGGACCTCTTCAAGGAGAACTATAAACCACTGCTCAAGGAAATAAGCGAAGACACAAACAGATGGAAAAACATTCCATGCTCACGGTTAGGAAAAATCAATATTGTGAAAATGGCCATACTTTCCAAAGTAATTTATAGATTTAACACTATCCCCTTCAAACTACAAATGACCTTCTTCACAGAACTGGAAGAAACCACTTTAAACTTCATATGGAACCAAAAAAGAGTCTGTATAGCCAAGGCAATCCTAAGCAAAAAGAACAAAGCTGGCAGCATCACGCTGCAGGACTTCAAGCTATGCTACAAGGCAACAGGAATCAAACAGCATGGTACTGGTATCAAAACAGAGACATAGACCAATGGAACAGAACAGAGGCTTCTGGATCAACATCATACATCTACAACCATCTGATCTTTGACAAACCTGACACAAATAAGCAATGGGGAAAGAATCCCATTTAATAAATAGTGTTGTGAAAATTGGCTAGCAATGTACAGAAAGCAGAAACTGGACCCTTTCCTGACACCTTACACTAAAATTAACTCCAGATGTATTAAGGACTTAAACATAAGACCTAACATCATAAAAACCCAAGAAGAAAACCTAGGCACACCACTCAGGACATAGACATAGGCAAGGACTTCATGATTAAAACACCAAAAGCAATGGCAACAAAAGCCAAAATAGACAAATGGGATCTAATTAAACTTCCGAACTTCTGTACGGCAAAAGAAACAATTAGAGCAAACCAGCAACCAACAGAACGGGAAAAAAATTTTGCAATCTACCCATCTGACAAAAGGCTAATATCCTGAATCTACAAAGAACTAAAACAGATTTACAAGAAAAACGCAAACAAACCCATTCAAAAGTGGGCGAAGGATATGAACAGACACTTTACAAAAGAAGACATATATGAGGCCAACAAACATGAATAAATGCTTATCATCGCTGGTCATTAGAGAAACGCAAATCAAAACTACATTTAGATACCATCTCATGCCAGTTAGAATGGCAATCATTAAAAAATCTGGAGACAACAGGTGCTGGAGAGGATGTGGAGAAATAGGATCACTTTTACACTGTTGGTGGGAGTGTAAATTAGTTCAACCATTTTGGAAGACAGTGTGGCTATTCCTCAAGGATCTAGAAACAGAAATTCCATTTGACCCAGCAATCCCATTACTGGGTATATACCCAAAGGACTATAAATCGTTCTATTATAAAGACACATGCACACATATGTTCATTGCAACACTGCTTACAATAGCAAAGACCTGGAACCAACCCAAATGCCCATCAATGATAGACTGGACAAAGAAAATGTGACACATATACACCATGTAATACTATGCAGCCATAAAAAACAATGAGTTTGTGTCCTTTATAGGGACAGGGATGAACCTGGAAACCATAATTCTCAGCAAACTGACACAAGAACAGAAAATCACACACCGCATGTTCTCACTCATAGGCAGGTGTTGAACAATGAGAACACTTGGACACAAAGAGAGGAGCTTCACACACTGTGGTCCATTGTGGGGGTCTACAGGAAGGATAGTGGGAGGATGGGGGAGCAATAACATGGGGAGAAATGCCAGGTATAGGTGATGGGGAAATGGTGGCAACAAACCACCTTGCCATGAATGTACCTATGCAACAATCTTGCATGATCTGCACATGTAACCCAGAATCTAAAGTACAATTAAAAAAAAAAAAAAAGAGGGTAGGGACATGCCCCCTACAGGTTACACACTTGCATATGACACAATTCGATCCAATAGGAGAAACGCACTGAATAGGTAATGAATATAAAGCTAGATAAAACTGTAATTAGTTATATGCTTGAATAATAAACTCCATTAATCAGTAAGGTAAATAATCAAATGCCTATATGCCCAAATCATAAAAGAAATTGTGTTCAAAGCAAGTTAGAATTTCTATCAAAACTAAAAATGTGATACAGACACTATTTCATCCTGTAGCTACGAGACCAGCCTTTATCACTTTTAGGAGTAGCAAGGAGTAAATGAAATTTTCTAGTCATATAAAAGGTTTTGGAAGTGCTAGAAATCTTAGCAAGGTTTCCTTAGATAGGAACCATACTGTACTTACAGGTTTATCTGATTTTACATTGGAAAGAAACATTGGTTCTTTCCTTTGTGGTCATTAGAGTTCAAAATGCTTCAGCAGATATAGCTTCCATTATCTTCATAACCTATCATGAGCTTGGAAAATAACGGTTTTCCCTATTTCATAAATCATTCGTATTCCTGTTTTATAAGGAGTTATTTGGTTGGTTACTCAAAGGACCATCTAATTGGAAAAGGCAACATGATAAATGAAATAGTTTGAGACCCAAAAATACTTAAATAGGAAAACGAATCACTGTTTCTGGTACTTCCTGGATTCTGAGTTTGAACGGGGCTTTAGTGTGTGCCATAAGAAAACTACTTGGTAATGCCTTTGCATGGTCCCTCGCAAGGGAAAAGACCAAGCATCCCCCTTTCAAGGCTCCCTTCATGTGGAGGCTTAATAATTATTAATTCCCTTAATAATTCTCAGATAGTCAGAGGGTTTCATGGTTAAATCTGAAATTTAAAAGGGCTACTTACGCTGAATTTCTTCTATTGAGATTTTAAATAGCCAGGTTAACATATTAATACTTTTTTTTTTTTTAAGATGAGCACCTCTGAGCACACAAATGATAAGTATACTAATTCAAGATCAGGAAATGGTCTACCCTTGTGTCCATAGCAATGGCATTATTCATAAGAGCCGCAATGTAGAAACAATCCAAGTGTCCATCAAAGGATGAATGGATAAGCAAACTGTGGTTTATGTTTTCCACATACAGCGGAAAATTATTCAGCCTTAAAAAGGAAGAAAATTCTGACATTGAAGACATTATGCTAAGTGAAATAAGCCAGTTACAGAGGGACAAGTATTGTATGATTCCATTGATATGAGTTACCTAGAATAGTCAAATGCTAGACACAGAAAGTAGAATGGTGCTTGCCAGGGGCTGGGAGAAAGAATGGAGAGTTCGGAATGACTATAAATGGTCTAGAGTTTCAGCTGGGGAAGAGGAGAAGTTCTGTAGAGAGATGGTGGTGATGCCGGCACAATGTGAATATACTTAATGCTACAGAACTAAACACTTAAGTGTTCCACCTCTTCTAGAATTTGTCTAGCAGGTTTTCTGCTTTTCATTAGAAAACCCCCACATGAAGAAAAATTAAAAATAAATAAAAATGAGAACTATACTTAAAAATGGTTAAAATGATAAATTTTATGTTATGTATATTTTATCACAAAAAAGATCAAACAGCTGTCAGCTAGAAATGGACTTCTAAAAATTACTGTTTCCAAATGTAACATAAAACATATACTTAGAGATTTATATCTCCATACTTTCATTAAAGCAAACATGCTAGAAATGAGGCTCTCTAAAGAAAAAAATAGTCTTCTGCTAGGACATGATGCATGACATTCATTCAAAACACACTCCTGCACTGTGCCCACTCTTTCTCTTCCATTTAGAAAGATATATTAGAACCTAACAAAGTAGCCAGGTGCGGTGGCTCACGCCTGTAATCCCAGCACTTTGGGAGGCTGACACGGGCAGATCACCTGAGGTCAGGAGTTTGAGACCAGCTTGGCCAATATGGTGAAACCCTGTTTCTACTAAAAATACAAAATTAGCTGGGCATGGTGGTGTGTACCTGTGATCCCAGCTACTTGGGAGGCTGAGGCAGGAGAACTGCTTGAACCTGGGAGGTGGAGGTTGTAGTGAACCAAGATTGTGCCATTGCACTCCAGCCTGTGTACCACTGCACTCCAGCCTGGGCGACAAAAGCAAGACTCCATCTCAAAAAGAAAAACAACCTAACAAAGTGACAGTGAGATTACCATAGGGTAACCTGAAGTTTTTACCCATTTACTTTCTGATTAAGTAATTTACAAACTCTGGTACTTTATTACTGGTAAAACTTCTTGGGAGACAACTCACTCTGATCCTGGAATAACATATGCTGAAAACTGTTGGGCTGAGGTCACATGGAGCAAAAACTAGCAAGCAAAATTTAGCATAAGCATAAATCACTTCAGAGAGTTCAGCCATACTAGCTGAACAAATGAAGTGATTGATTTTATCCCCTCAAGTAAGACTTATGAGCAAAAAGGGAAAAAGCTAAAAATGTCTTTGTACTAATTTTAACTGTATGTAATGGAAATCTCATTTCCTATTCTAAATCTATAATTCTGATCCTATCAATCATCTGAGAACAGAGTAACATATCTGGATCTAAAATTATTCAGGAAGGCATTTATGCCCTCCTGTGAATACTATTTTCTTGAAGAGTGAATTTCACCACTGTTTTTAAAGTAGCACACGGTCTTTTATAATATCCAGTAGGAATCAGTTGTATACTGAGTAGAATTTTTTCATTCACATTCCAATTTGTGTAAAAGAGGAGATCTACATTATCTGCCATGAATTTAAGTAAAAGTGACGGGAGTAACTGCTCTTTGCTGAACACACACACTCCTAAAGTAGGGGTTAGTGCAGTTCACCATCACTCATCTAAAAGCTCTGAAAAATCCAAGTTTTGGTAACAAATCTGACCAGTTGACATTCTTTATTTATCCCACTAGGTGTAAATGTTTGCATGTTTTACTGAAGAGTTACTAATATGTTTGATTATAGGGTACTGTTCTAGACCCTACTGGGGCTGTTACACAACATTTATATGTATTTGCACATATTTTTACATATTTATATACATAGCAACCTATTTTTAGAATTTTGATTTTAGAAAGGTAATTTTGACTTTAGAAAGATATATGTATTATGTTATATCATTTTGATTATATGTATTTATATATATTATCTTTCTGAAATCAAAATATTAAAAATAATCCTGAATTCTAAAACTCTTCTGGTCCTAAGATTCCAGAAAAGGAATAATGAACTTGGACTCTCATTTTACAGATAAAGAAACTGAGGCTTAAAGAGTGGCAGTGTCTTGCCAAGGCCCATATAGAAAGTAAAAGACCAAATCACTGAAAGAAGGTTGCCTGCTTAGAAGGCATTCTTTGCATTTTACCAGACGATAGAGAAATACACACTCAGATAAAGACTGTATAGTGGCCAGACACGGTGGCTCATGCCTATAATCCCAGTACTTTTGGCAGGCTGAGGTGGGTGGATCACAAGGTCAGGAAATCGAGACCATCCTGGCCAACACGGTGAAACCTCATCTCTACTAAAAATACAAAGAAATAGCTGGGCATGGTGGCATGCGCCTGTAGTCCCAGCTACTCGGGAGGCTGAAGCAGGAGAATCGCTTGAACCCAGGAGATGGAAGTTGCAGTGAGCTGAGATCACGACACTGCACTCCAGCCTGGCAACAGAGCGATACTCCATCTAAAAAACTAAATATAAAAATAAATAAAAATTAAAAAAACAGACTGTATGGTTAAGAAATGAGTTATTTGGTGTTAATCTGAGTGGGTTTCTAGGTGTAAGAATAGCATGACTAAAATTGTTGGAAAGACACTGATTACTTGAATGTGATAGTGGCAGATTTTTCCCTGAGATTAATAATAGTTTTATCAATTTTATTTCCTTTGTTTTTATTTCCTATTTATGAAAATATTTGACATTTTTACCACAAATCTAACAGAACCCTGTTTTATGTTTCATAATTTCTGTAGTTTGTTTTATGTGCCTTTAAACACTCATGTTCTTACAGTACAAAATATATACATAAATATAGAAAAATATATATTTTCTGTCTGGAAGTTTGGGAATTGGGGAGATTCCAAACTTCCTTCACCCACAGTGTGACTTCTGCAACACCGTCTTTTGTTTTGTTTTGTTTTTGAGATAGGATCTCGCTCAGTCACCCAGCTATTATTAGTGTGCAATAATAGCTCACTACAGCCTCAACCTCCCATTTTCCCCCCATATCCCCTTGCCCTCCCCACCGACCTGACCCCTGGGCTCAGAGAATCCTCTTGCCTCAGGTTCCCAGGTAGCTGGCACTACAGCCATGTGCCATCACACCCAGCTAATTATGTGTGTGTGTGTGTGTGTGTGTGTGTGTGTGTGTGTGTGTATTTAGTATAAGTTTCTGTGTTACCCAAGCCAGTCTCAAACTCCTGAGCAAGTGATCCTCCCATCTCAGCCTCCTAAAGTGCTGAGATTACAGGCGTGAGCCACCATACCCAGCCTGCAACACCATCTTTATGCTTCTTAAAAAGGAGAATATTATTTGTAATTTAACAACTATATAAATATGGGCAGAGTGCTTTAAAGTAGAATCTGAGCATCAATGTATAATGGACATTGGTGTCCCACAGGTTCAGCTGCACACTCAGCTTCAGCAGCCTGGTCCAACATTTGCCATTGAAAACAAGGTTTAGGTCTCTCCAGGTAATTTTTGTATCCAAACCATTTAATAGTGAGTACAATGAAAGCCCAGAATGAAAACACACCAACAGAATCCTGTAGGTTAAGAGCTGACCTGATCTCAACATCAGTAGGTGCACAGTTATTTTGTTTGGTAGCTCAAAGTAAAATTATTCTTTCCAGAGGGCAAGTGAGTTTAGAAGCTCTACCAATTCTGGCTCCTTTCACCAGAACAAACCTCAACCGCAATAAACGGGAAGAGGCCAGAGTTTCACCTGTGAGGTAAAAGCCTCTCTTACTCCCTCTCTGCCAAGGAGGACTGCCAAGGCAGTTTTGATGAGTAAAGAATTAGTGGGATGCCCAAGAACTACCACCCTAAGCACATCTAGCAGTCAGCCCATGCTATTCAACTGTGCTACAAATACCTTTGAAAAGAATGAACTCACAGAATACTAAGAGTTGGAACGAAGACCTCCCACTGGACAACAATGAAAGTAGAAACCCTAAATAGAGCTGAAGTTAATGTTTTTCACTGAACCGTCTCAAAAATCATGATGAGGTTAACTCAGGACTCTCACATTTAGTTTCTTTGGTGCTACTGAAAATAGTTTGACTCTTGTCTACTTATAACTGGACTGAGGGAAATAACAATGCCATTGTGTTTTACATAATGAAATAAATGATCTGGCAACACAGTGCAGCTGTTATGAAGAAGACACAAATGCCACCTTAATATGATTTCTTAAATATTTAATAAGCTGTGTTTTAGTCTGGGTCTGTATGCTCATTAATACCAAGTAAAAAAAAATAATGAATTATTTTCTGCATGAAGACACGGAAGGCAGACAGGGAGGCAATGGCTTATTATGCTAAAAGCTCTAAAAAGACAGGAAGGTAGTCAATATATTTAAAAATTAAATGATGAAAAACCTGTTCTGAAGTCCCAACAGTTTTTAGATATGGGTTCCTATTGTAAAGGAAATAATCTGCGGCCTGCTCTTTAGCATAACACAATAAATATGGTAATTACTTCATATAACAACTTCAATTATTTTAGATAAATTGCTTTTGAATGACTGCATTTTCCATTTTTAAATATATACAAAATTATAAAAGTATAAATCTACTTTTTCCTCTTAACCTGATGCAATGAGCAATTTTGAGTAATTTCTTGTCTTCAATTATATACTTGTTTACATATATCACAGTAACTTTAAATATGATAATAACCTAACTACACATTTTATAAATGCCTTTACTTTTATTTTAATATATTCTTTTTTCATCCCAACACGGTGGGCAATAAAAAATGTATGATGAATGTTATCAAAAAGTTCCGAGTATAGTAGGGAAGATAACACAGGAGGCTGTGCCATAAATTACTGAAATACAAGGACCAGGGGGATAAATGGTACAGGACAGACATGATGTGCTATGAGAGTTCAGAGAAAAGGAAGCTGTCTTGAGATGATGAATCAAAAAGGTTTCATGGCATAGGAAATATGTGAATTGGATCTTGGCAAAAATTTGAAAGGATGGCAGAGGGGTCTAGCTAGCTACCCAGGGGCTAAGGGAGGGGTTATACACTTGGACCCACCAGAAATGCAGGGTAGAGCCCCAGTGGCAGCTGGGAGGTGGGGTGTGGAGTGTGGGGAATAGAGGGTCTCCATGGAACTCAGAGCTATCAGTGTGAGACGGCTGCCAAGCTTGGGGCTTCTCTGCCCACGCCAGCAGGCTTGAGCTGGGGAAGGGGCAAAGCCTTGGCTGTAAACACAGAAGTTTTGATGAATAAACTGGATGTAATAATAACCAAACTACGAGTGTTTCAGGAATTCAAGTGTTTGGAAGACTTTTGATTAAACACAATTGGGTGAATTAAGTGTCTTGAGATTTCTCCCAGGGGCAGAGGTGCCCCACAGAGTGGAAGTATAGGAGCAACCGTGAGAAAAATTAAAGTTGCTATGTCATTGCCCGCTGTGAGTCCTGTTTGACATAACAGTTACATAAATATGGAAACAGCTTAAATTACAAGCAGCCATGTATGATCATTTATTTAGTACTTTTGGATGTATCCATTTCTATAAAGAGTATACAAACTTAGTAGTATAACAAAGTACAGTATAAAGAACAAGATACTGTATCATTGCTAATAAAAGGACCAAAATTAAGATTTCCAACAGAGAAGGTAAGCAGGAATCCACGGTTAAGATTTCTCCTGTAAAACACAAGTTGGAACACTTTACTAATGTCTGGGATGACCTGATGGATACCTCAGTGCTTATCTCTCTTTCTCTTTCATTTCTCTTTAAAGAAACAAATCTTTATATATTTTTCTTTTTTCTAGAGACATGTTTACCAAAAATGTATGAGACTGGGAAAGTAGCATTCATCTGCCTAATTTTTTTTAAGAAATTTTTGTTTACCTGGGACTTGCTAAGAATAAAGTTAATATGGTTTTTTTGGTACTTTGAACAATGCTCATGTACCTGAAAATTTTAGTGTAAAATCAAATGAATTTCTATCAAGCTAGACAGTTTTATATATTCAAGGTTTTGTTGTTTGCTGACAACTGGCCAAAGCAACCCATTTATAAAAGAAATTGGTATTTCTCTCCTGGCAGAGATAAGAGCTCTGTCAGTCATCCATTGGGGATTGTTCGCTCATGGATTGGGGGCACAAGGAGAAAAAGAGAGAGACTATATTACAGTTAAAAACAAATTTTCTACTTTATAATCACATACACATTTCAATGTAGAAACAATTAGTCATCACTAGTAAAAGATGTGACATTTGAACGCAAGAGAACTTGAAAAATAGTAGTTCTCAAACTCTACTGCACACTAGAGCCACCTGGGGAGATCTGAGGACTCCAAAAGCCTAGGCCACAGGCCCTATCAATTAATCAGAAGTTCTGGGGGATGGGACCTGGGCACCAGGGTTTCTAAAACTCCCCAGATTATTCTAATGTGCAGCCTACTTCAAAAACGAGTGTTTAAAAATCCTTCTCTGTTCCCTACTCTCTAAGTAAACTGAGCTTTTGTAATCAAAGTTAAAATTGTCTAGAAAATGAGCAAACAATGTAAGAATGTTGTGAGAAAGTCAGCTATACTGATTTCATTTCACAAATCATTAAATTTCTAAGAGCTAAATCTTGGTGCTGGGAAGTTGGTTTTAGAATTCTTTAGATTGTTAGTGAAAGACTATTACATACATGTCTTTAGTATGACCTAATAGTTGAATTTCAAAGCATTCTGCAAATATGATTTGTGTGCTTTTTGCAACTGAGCAGAAAGAGTACAATTATGTGAGTGATCACAATATGAGGTAGAAAGTGATTTGTGTCACAGAGATGTACAGAAAAATTGCCATGATTGTCAAGGAAAGGGAGAGATAAATGCCAGATTAGTCACAACTGAAGGTGATGGCATCTGATGTGGACTTTGAAGCACTTGTTCCAGGAAAGGAAAAGGAACAGGAGATTCGAATGAGGGGCACATGTGGGAAACAGAATAGCTCAATTCCACAGATGCCAAGGGTAAAAGGAGATAGCTTTGGAAAAGGGTGGATCACTTCCAGGGGGGTCCTGAATGACTAAGTTTGAGGCTCCTGGGACAGAGAATGACATTATCTACTGTGGTCTCACTTGGCTTTTCTGCATTGTGTGGCACTGTGGACCCCTTGCTGCCTTCCTTTTGGTGTTCCTCTCTCTTCAGTTCCACAATCTTCCTTCATGTTTTAGCTCTCCAAAGTCCCTCTTCCAGGCCCCCTTATACTCCTCTTATTCCATTCATCCTATATACGTCCTTCATTTCCAAATTCTTTTTTTTTTTTTTTTTGAGATGGAGTCTGGCTCTGTTGCCTAGGCTGGAGTGCAGTGGTGTGATCTTGGCTCACTGCAACCTCTGCCTCCTGGGTTCAAGTGATTCTCCTGCCTCGGCCTCCCGAGTAGCCAGGATTACAGGCACACATCACCATGCCTGGCTACTATTTTGGATTTTTAGTAGAGACGGGGTTTCACTATGTTGGCCAGGCTGGTCTCAAACTCCTAATCTCAGGTGATCCACCTGCCTTGGCCTCCCAAAGTATTGGGATTACAGGCAAGAGCCGCCATGCCCAGACCCTCATTTCCAAATTCTATCACATTTCTTAAACGTCTCTTGTCCGAAAATTCTATTCTACCTTGTCTTTGTTGTTCCTACTATAAACATCTGGTGCTTGAACTACTCTCAGGTGCTTGGACTCCAAGCTGAAACCTATGTAATCCACGTTCTTCTCTCTCCTTCTCCTTCACCACCTTAAGAAGTCATCCAGTTCATGTGAGTCTCTCTTCTCACCCTCTAACTTTTACTTTCTTTATTTAGGTGGTGCAGGTCACACTTGGATACTCTAATAGCTCTAAAAGGTTTTTTGCTTCCAGGGTCAATATTCTCCAGTCCATTCTCCACATGGCTTCCAGAGCATCTTTACAAAATCCTAATCACTGCTGCTCAGGCCCCTGCGGTTCCGAAATTAATGTTCAGACTTCCTACTTGGCACATAAGGTCACTTATGATTTGACACTTGCTCACTTCTCTGTGATACCCTCCCACCTGCACCTGTAGTTCTAGCTATCCAAACCCATCCCTACAGTAGCTAGAGGATGCTGTTTATTTTCAGGTTTATAAGCTTTCCTATTGTTTCTCCTGCCTGGCTCACATCCCTCCCCTTCTCATTCTTCAAGTTTCTATCCTTTCCCTGGAAGCTTTTTGAGATACCCTCCTTTGAGACAGATGTTCTTCCTCTGTGCCCAACTCATCGCTTATACTGAACTGCAACTGCTAGTTTACTTGTCTGTCCCCAGGAAGTGATTTTAACTGACACAGATATACATTAGAAGCCCACTCTACTTCACCACACTAGTTTACAAGTCTATCTCCACTGGGAGCCTGTAAGCACCTCACTGGGAAGGGCAGGACACACTTCTTGTTCTGATTTATGCTGCACACACTTAGCACAGCTCCTGGCACATAATTAGCACTCCAGCAAATGAATGACTAATCAGAGCTGTGGGCAGAAGGGCTCATTCATCTACTCCTTGAATGGCTGAAGCAGCAACAGGAACAACAGATGGGTGAGACTTTGAGAGAGGAGAGGAGTTAGACGCTATCACAAAAAGTCAGGAGCACCAATGCAATTGATGGACAGTGTTCTTTAACTTATTATATCCACTGGCTTGTCTAGCTCAACCATCTGAGCTTTAAGCCCACCCAATGGCTTTATTCCTCTGCTCCTCTCTCAGCCTCAGTCACTGAATACCAGATTGTGCCGTGTCTTCACATGCCTGCAAGAACAAAAGAAGACCTTCCACCCTTTCCTATTTATTCAGTTCCATTCTTTTAGGGCAAAATACTATACTCACAGGAATAGCTGTTTGTATTTAATTGAAGAACAATATGCATTTATTCACAAAAACAGGTACTGGCTCTATTGGGGGTACTATCAGGGAATATGTGATCGGTTTCAATCAGTTTTGAAAAAAAGCTTTATAATAGTTTTCAAAATGGCTATTTGATCTGTTCAGTCTTAGTCCTAAAGAGAAACAATAGAATTCCCAGTTTGCTCAGAGGAGATAATGGATTTCCCAAGGATAACGGACTAACCAGGGGAAGGGGAAGGATCAGGTCCAACCTGTTCACAGGGCTTGTTTCAGTGAAACCTTACTGGACCAGTCTCTCCAGACTAGTGTCTTGATTGCTTCAGAGACAGAATTGTGTAAAAGCAAGCTAGGAACAAAACCCCTTTGGACAAAGTTATCATTCACTATAGTTTGTCAGGAGTTAATGGCATGATGAGAAGAGCAGAGAGATGGATTTTTGTCTCTGTGTGTACACAATTATATCAGAAACTCTATCATCTATCTCTTTGAAAGCTCTTGTCCACATAGACACCTTAGGAAGCTCAATATACATTCTACCCCTGTACTACAGCTTTTACCACAAGACTCCTTTTTCAGGGGTAGCTTCAAAACCAAATTAAAATGTACATATGTTTCATGCCTTCAGAACAGTAGTCAGCAAACAGTTTCTGGAAAGGGTCATACAACACATGTATGGCTTATGGTAGGCTTTGTAAGCCCTACAGTTTCTATTGAAACTACTTTGTCATTACCACATGAAGACAGCCATAGGATTAAACAAATGCATGTGGGTGTGTTCCAGTAAAACTTTATTTATGGTGACAGAAGTTTGAATTTCATGTAATTTTTATATCATGAAGTATTATTTTTTTTCTTTTTCAACTATTTAAAAACATAAAAAAATTTTATGGCTCAAAGCAGGCAGAGGGACAGGTGTGGCCAGCAGCAGTTTACAATACACTGTTTAGAGCAATATTTGTAAGTCTTATCCACCAGCATGGTGTTGGTTGTGAATGATCATTTCAGAAATCAAATTCATTCTCAATAAATGAAAATGATGATAGAGATTCAGTAAGATGATTCCTTTATGTAGAACAATACTCACTGGAATAAACAAAACAAAAATAAAAAGGAGAACAAGGAAGAGTAGAAGGAGAAGAAGAAAGAGGAAAGAGGAAAGCGGTAGAAGAAAAGAAAGAGAAAAGAAAAAAAGATTTGATGTGGAAAAGGAAGTATTTATTGAATGATTAACATGTATCATCCACTCTTCTAAGTATTTTCTGTACCTTACTTTATTTAACACTCCAAAATCCTCTAAAGTAAGTAGTAATTTTCCCCTCCCATTTTGCAGACACAGCTATTAAGTGGAGGAAGCATAATTCAGATGAGATCAGGTGCGCTCAAAGTGGTATGGCCGTAGATGGAAGAACCATAATTCAAAGCCAGGTGTGTGTTACTCCATAGCCCACATTTTTTTTCCACTCCACTTTAGTGTCTACAGAACCTGATATGGTGTTTTTATTATGTTTAGGCACATCTTACATAGTGAGGTTCCAGTACATTGAGGTTTTAAATCTTAAGAAATGCTAAATGGGCAATTTTTATAACGCACACGAAGAGTTCTGTACATTCAAGCTCTACTAAGTACACTGCTGATCTTTGACAAAGTCAACAAAAGCATACACTGGGGAAGGGACACTCTATTTGATAAATAGTGCTGGAAAATTTTAAAGCCATATGCAGAAAAATCAAACTGGACCCACTATTTCTTACCATATATAAAAATTAACTTGAATGGACTAAAGACTTAAATGTAAGGCCTGAAATTATGAAAGTGCTAGGAAAAACTCTTTGAACATTGGTCTAGTCAAATAATTTATGACTAAATCCTCAAAAGGAAACACAACAAAAACAAAAATAGACAAATGGCATTTAATTAAACTAAAAAGCTTCTGTGCAGCAAAAGTAATAATTATCAGAGCAAACAGACAATCTACAAAATGGGAGAAAATATTTGTAAACAATGCATCCAACAACAACAACAACAAAAAACTGATCCAGAATCTATGAGGAACACAAACAACTCATCAAGAAAAAACAACCCCATTAAAGAGTGGGCAAAGAACATGAATAGACATTTTGAAACAGAAGACATACAAGGGGCCAACAAGCATACAAAATAATGCTCAACATCATTAATCATAGGAATGAAAATTAAACCCACAATGAGATAGCATCTAACACCCCATCAGAATGGTTATTATGAAAAAGTCAAAAAACAAAAGATGTTGGTGAGGGTGTGAAAAAAAAAGAAATGCTTATACATTGTTGGTGGGAAAATAAATTTGTACGGCCTCTATGGAAAACAGTATGGAGATTTCCCAAGGAACTGAAAATAGAACTACCCCTTGATCCATTACTAGATATCTACCCAAAGGAAAAGAGATCATTTTATCAAAAAGACACCTGTACTCATATGTTTATCACAGCACTATTCACAATAGCAAAGTTACACAATCGACCTATGTGTCCATCAAAGCATTAGATTAAAAAAATGTAGTGAAGGCCAGGCACAGTGGCTCATGCCTGTAATCCCAGCACTGTTGGAGGCCGAGGTGGGTGGATCACTTGAGGTTAGGAGTTCAAGACCAGCCTGGCCAACATGGTGAAACTCCATCTCTACTAAAAATACAAAAAATAAAATAAAAAATAAAAAAAATAACCAGGTGTGGTGGTGCGCATCTGTAATCCCAGCTACTCAGAAGACTGAGGCAGGAGAATTGCTTGAACCTGGGAAGTGGAGGTTCAGTGAGCCCAGATTATGCCACTGCACTCCAGCCTGGGCAACAGAGTGAGACTTCATCTCAAAAAAATAAAATAAAATAATGTAGTGTACATACATGCACACATACATATACACATACCATGGAATACTACTCAGCCATAAAAAAGAAGAATAAAATCATGCCTTTTGCAGTAGAATGGATTGAACTAGAGGCCCTTATCCTTAGTGAAATGACTCAGAAAACAGAAAGTCAAACACCGCCTCTTCTTACTTTCAAATAGCAGCTGAAAAATGGACACACAGGAATATACAAAGTGGAATAACAGATACTGAAGCCTCCAAGAGGTGGGAGAGAGGAAGGCAGGTGAGGGATGACAAATTACCTATTGGGTACAATGTTCACTACTGGGGTGATGGGTAACATTAAAAGCCCAGACTTTACCACTATGCAATATACCCATGTAACACAACTGCACTTGTACCCCTAAATCCATAAAAATAAAAAATTTTAAACAACTACATATATTGCCAATGGCTACACAAAGGTATATGGAAAATGTACATCAGTGTAGTATTTTGTGAACTGTAAGTAAACTAATGTCCATGCATCTTTATATGCTAATTAATTTAGAGTTAATGAGAAACTTATTTTTAGCCCACATCTCATCAATTCCCACATTACTGCATCCCCCATCTTTATTTAACAGCATATTTTATTGGAGACACAAATCCTTTCTCAGGTTGGTAGACAGTTTAAATTACATAAAAACCTATCCCATTTCTATTTCCACTCCTTAAATGCTTCCTAGAATACATCAACAATTAGCAGAAGCCAGGGAGAGTTCTCCATTAGTCTTTCCAGTAACAGTAGGGAAGGTGTTTTCTCCCACCAAAAACAAAACTAACCATATAGACCATCACTACTGAATTTGCTTGTGATTTTATTTTTTAAGCGGGTATAATTTTCCATCTTTGAAGGAGATATTATTCATTTCTTTGGCCAACAGTTATGATTTAGACCTTGGGTCTCTTTTATTACTTGCAATGGTTTTTCTATATTTTTATTTTTCTGAGGAGTGGGGTAGGGGAGTTGAAGAACAGCCTGATTAGAATAGCACATGAAGTAATGTCCCTGAAACAAAAGTTACCTAGGACTTGGAGTGATCATAGGATACAATTGTCTGCTTCAAATAGAAATGCAAAATAACCATTGGAAGAGACGAAATAGTATCATCAAAGAAATTTGGTATTCCATTAAAAATCCTTTATACACTACCAACAGTATAAATAGAAGACAGATAAATTCTCTGCCCTTTCAGTGTCATCATTTAGGTACTTGAAGTATGTTTGTAGGCCTTTTTTTTAACTGACATAAAATTGTATGTATTTATCATGTACAATATGTTTTGAAATATATATTCATTGTGGAATGGCTAAATCTAGCAAATTAACATGTATTATCTCACACAGCTGTCACTGTGTGGTGAAAATAAAGTTTATTCTCTTGGTAGTTTTCAAGAAAACTATATTGTTATTAATTATAGTCGCCATGTTGTACAACAGATCTCTTGAACTTATTCCTACATCTAATTGAAATTTTGTAAACTTTGACCAGCATCTGTTTGTAAGCTTTTTAAGGGCAGAGTCTTTGATTCATCTTTGTTTCTCTTTTCAAAACTAGTAGCGTCATCAGTGCTGGGTACATAGTAGGCACTCAAGAAATGGTTGTTGAATTAAATGTCATCAATGCCTAAGTCACAAAAATTCAGGCTTTATTTAGAGCCTTGTCTAGATTCCTCACTAGCAGGAATCTTGACTTGTAATAGAAAATTCTTCTAACCCATTGGACTCTGAAGATGAGGCCTCCAGACACCCAGCATCAGCATCAACTGGACACTTACTAAAAAGGCAAATTCTCTGGACCTATCCCAAACCCACTGAATAGAAGCTTTAGGGCGGGGGACTGGAATCTGTATTGCAATAAATCCTTCAGGTGATTCTGATGCACACTAAAGTTTGAGAACAACTGTAATCTAACAAAAAATGGTACCACAAGGCTCCTTCTTTTCAAAAAAGAAGCCCATGAAGAGAAAGAGATTCATTCCCCACTTTTGGAGCAAGCCTATGATGTTACTAAACATAAACTTGGTAGGTTAAATAATAACTAGGCTTATACATTAATCTCATCAAATTTCAAAGGCTCCATCTCAAAGCCAACAAAGGTCAACATTCAATGTTAGCTAAGTCCAATAAATTTGTCAGTTAGAAAAATAATAGAATCATGAGACATGCATCCTTTTGCCTTTTCTGATCTTCTTGCATATGTTGGGGGCATTACCAATAGTCAAACTGAAAGAATAAGCACTAGGAATACAATCTAAAGAGGGAAAAGCAGAAAGCAAAAGGATTATGTGGCCTTAAAATGATCTGTTGGGTCTCATATTTTTCCATTGTTGACCACCAGACTTCTTTGTCCTAAGCAAACATACTACTACTATATTTGCTTTAACTCATTCAGATGGGAACCCCATTCCTATCTGACACAAAAGCTAAAAACCATTTTCCTCAAACATTTTAAAAGGAATCATTTAGATCCTTAAAAAGTTGAATCAGCAACTCTCAGAGAAGGACAGAGCCGGGTCAACAGTACAGTACAAAGTAAGCATTTCTACTCTTTGTGATTACAACTGTCTAAACATTCTGATAGGTTTCATGGTAATGTTTTTCTGAATGCCATTTTACAGAATTTAAACAATAAAGAATTAAAGTCAAACCTTGAAAAAGATAATCAAAGAAAATGAACTGTAATCGTTTTTTTAGAAGCTTAATTACACCACTATTTGACTATCCATTATTTCCTTTGTCATTTCAGCATTGTATACTATAATTGTCTATTCTTTCAGGGTTCTGAAAAGGCTTTAGAATCTGCTGATTGTCATCAACTCGCTACTGAAGCCACAAAGCTTTGCAACACTGCTGGACCATGGCAAATGTAAAAAAGATAGTTAACTACTGCAAATAGAGTTTCTGCTGCCAGATAAACAGCATTACAAAGCTGGAGCTACAGTGCTCACATCTGGGCAATTTCAGAGAGCAATCTGTACATAAGCATGAACAAAACCGCTTGGGATTAGTCACATTTCCAATGCGAAACCAGTGAGTCCAGAATTCAGTCACTCAGTTGTTAGCAGGTAAAATATACAAGATCAAAAGAAAAGGGCTGCATTTCTGGGCAACTCCTTCCTCCATATACCCCCAATCCAATGCCAAATTAATTTATATAACATGAGTGTTCTGAATTAAAATGCCATGGAAATATTTTGTTATCTCCTGCATTTACTTTGGGTAAATACTATTTAATTTGACTCCCTTCTGAGTAATTAAAAATGCATTATCTCAATGGGAAATAGAATTAGTTTCATTATGCAATTTATTTTTGAATTAAAAATAGCCAGAGAACAAGCAAATGCTTAGCGGTCATACGCCTGATAATATATAATTAGAAAACCAGAGATTAATGCAATGTAATGATTGGCGTGACAACATAGAAAAAGACAAGTTGATTTTGAATAGTTTGTTCTTTCTCAAATGTGTCTTTCTTGACAGGTAAGCACGAGTCATAGGAAAGGCTAGCGATAGTTGTCACTGGTTTGTAAGTATATTTGTTAAGCATGTATACACTTAATGCATCTAAATGAAGACAGTAATCAATGTTTCTTTTGACCTTGCCTGAAACTAATATGTCACCACAAATTCTCTAAGTTAGGAGAGGAAGAGAGAGAGACAGAGAGGAGAAAATAGAGTATTGAGGAAGAAACTCAATTTTATTACTCTAGAAGAGGAGTTACAACTGGACTATAATCTTAAACTAAAACATTTTTTAAAAGAATCTGAAATCTAAATGGCCATAATTTTTTGAAAGAACACTGTGGTGTTACACAAAGACAACATGACAGAAATCAGAAAGTCTTTATTCCCAATTAGTGGTCTCAAACTCAAATGCCTAAGGGGGCCAAACAGTTAAAGCTAAAGAATATAGCTATGCAGTGGAGGAAGGGGCACTGGGCCCCCTTAAACAATGCAGGGTGCTGTTACTCAGCTTTAGCTGATTGTAGTCAGTGAAATACACACCCAGTTTTGCAGATCACCTCATTTTTCTTTTAGCCAGAAATTCAAATTTCTTATATGAAATCAACCGTTTTTTTAAATGGTAGAGACTAATTTAAAAGTGCAGTGTGGCTCCAGGACACCAGGTGTAAGAAATACATCCAAGGCCAGATGCTGTTTAGACTTTGCGCAGCTACTAAGTAGCTCTGGTCCCTTTGGGACTGTTTCATAATCAGTAAAATAATATGTCCAAGTTTCTGTTGGCACTAGATGCTTATTCTGGTTCTTTTATGTAATGCATTTCCTTGTGAAAAAATGGTTTAGATATTTTAATTCCCAATGTTAGAAAACTGAAACAATATCAAAATCAGAACAGACAATCACAAAACACTGATGCAACTGAAGTGTTAGAGACTTTCTTGCGAATTCAGAAGTATGTTTTATCCACAAGTTTGCATTGTTAAATACATCACATATAGTTAAGTGAACAATTGTCAAACAAGTAGAGACAGCAGTTTCCATTTTTGAGAGGCAATGCTTCCTAGTGGTCAAGAATATACCACTGAAACCAGTCTGACCTTGGTTCAGAGTCCAGTTCCTCACTTAACTAACTGACCTTACACCAGTTATTTAAGGTCAATTTCCTTATCTGTAAAAATGGAGATCACGGCTCCTACCTCATAGGATTATTATGAAGTTTAAGTGAATCAGTGGAAAATGCTTAGAACGGTGGCTGACACAGAGAAAACATTAGAAAAAATTAGCTGTTGTTACTTAAACTGGCGTAAAACAGCTGAAGTGTTAAAAGAGCAAATGTATAGCTAAATCCAGTAAATCTCCTACACTGTCGAGCTAACATTTTACTGTAAAATATTTAAAAGACTTTAAACCCAATCTTTATCTAATGAGGGCCCAAATCAATGGTTTGCTAAAATCCATTTACAAGTTACTCCACTGGTAACTTGTAAATGAGGACCTAACATGGAACAATTCATAGAAATCTAACAGAGGTCAACCGAGAAAACGAGGGTCAATGCAGCGGAACGGGGACCACGTAAAATCAAACGGTGTGAATGCCTCGTCTTTGGTTTCCACCCCCTTGTGATTAATTAACAGCCTTACTGCATCCACCCACCAGCTGTATCCTAGCTCATAGGCTTGACCCCAACTGAGGACTACACCAGTATAATGAAAACTGTGCTTCTAATTGTCCAGCGGGCGATCATGGCTTGGCTAAGAAAGGATCTTTTCACTCCCCTCCTTTCTGATTAACTAGATGGCTTTATAAATCGCCTTAATAAGTTCATTTGTGTAACCCAAGGCTAGCTGCCCTTCCTTCCTGCTGCTAAGAGGGCTCAGCTGCTTATCTTTGGATATGACCCATCGGAAGAGAATTGCTAAAAAACACTTCTAAATCTGCTAAATTGACAAGCAACACTAATCTCACGTCTCTCCTAATTTAGTCATATTTTCCCATGTCATAAAGGAAGTGTAAGTGCAGACAGTCCATTGTGATACTGGCAGAAATCTTTTGTAGATTATTTTAAAACCCTCGTGATTGTCTCCTAAGCAGTAAATTTCATAACTGCCAATAGGACTATGTAAAGTAACTAAAATTCACAGATATTTTTTATCATTTCTATAAGGTTTTCATAAGCATTATACAATTTAGTCTTCTCCAAAGCTCTGTGAGATATTATTATTATTATTGTCTTTTTACAAATGAGAAATTTGAGTCTCAGAGAGATTATGCAACTTGTACAAGATCATATATGGGCTTGATTTCAGGTCTTCTAATTATAAACTTAGAGCTCTTTCCACTATCACATGTTTGCTGATTAATTTACCTGTTGTCTTTTAGCCCACACCTGTCCTCTGTACCTTATACTACTGGAGCCAAGAGTTTGCACCCTAAATTTCTCATACTCTTTTACTAGTTGTCTTTCCATTGGGTTCTGCTAATTTGAGGCACTGGTGAGCAATAAGAAAGCAGGATAAAGACAAAAGATGCTTGGTTTTGAATCTTAAAATGAGGCAGTTGATGGCAATTGCTACAGGAGCAGTAAGGTTGATATGATTCTGGACTCCAGGAAAGGCCAGGGCTTTCTTTACTGTGTATTTTGTTTTGTTTTTTCCTTTTTTGAGACAGCAGCTCTTGGGTGAACTCGGAATCAAATACAAATGTCTCCAAACCATTTGGACCTACAGGAACAAGCTCATGGGCTCCAGGCCAGAAGGGCTAGCTGCCTCAGATCTAGGGATCACCTCTTCTTCCTTTATGTTCCTTCAACACCCCTCTTTCTCCCTGTTGCAGTTCCAGCTTTTCCAATGTATTTCCTTGTTCAAAATTCCAAAAGTGGCTTCCATTTTCCTGCTGAATGTTGCCTTGCACACAGATGCAAGTCAAGGATATAAAAAGGGATATAAAGCAAATGACATTGTCCCTGCCTTGAAGGAGTGTGTAATCTAGGTGATAAAATGAATGCATTTGAACCAAGAATAAACAAGACAAAATAGACATATTCAAAGGCTTATGTGAATTGCACCCAGACTACTTGTGCAATGGGAAAGAAAATGGGCACTTCATCACAAACTGTATTTGTGTGGTGTGAGGAGAGGGACTTGCATTTATGTTTTGCCTTTGGCACGCAGTCTAGTCAGTTCTCAGTAGTCCAGAAGCAGCCCCTTGTCCAGCTCACTCTTATGGTCTTCCGAATCACTTCCCCCTTTTTGGACATGCTTAGTTTATACTTCCTGCCCTGCAGCCATCTCTGGTGCCAAGTTGTCTGCCCCATTCTTGTTCAGTTTCCTGTTCATTAACTTCTGGCTCATTATTACATTAGTATCCCTAAAGTCCACATTTGCATCACCACACATGAAAAACCTTTTGTCTATAGGAAAAAGGGACACAGCAATGACATATATGATTGGATACAGAACTACTAATTACAACAGGGGTTAAGAGTGGGTGAAAAAGTGATTAAATGATTAAGAGACTGTCAAGTATTTTTGCAGCCCTCATTAAATCTATTGATTTTACATTTTTTCCCCTAAAATGGAAAAATTCTAAATCATTTGGGATTGAGTTTTGTTTAATTTTAAAATGACAACTACTCTCTACAGAGGGCTCACTCTGTACTAGGTACTTTTCATAAGTTAACTTTTCTACACCTCTATAAAACCAAATGTTCTACAGGTGAGTAAAGTGTGGTCAATGGCAGTTAAGTTACTTCTCTATTCTCTTAGTCCATGCAGGCTGTTATAACAAAGGATCATAAACAGGGTAAAATAACAGAAATTTACTTCTCACAATTCTGGAGGCTGGGAAATCCAAGGGCAAGGTGCTGGCAGATTCCATGTCTGATGAGGACCTGCTTTTTGTTCATAAATAACTTCTTGCTATGTCCACCCACTGTAGAATAGGGCAAGACAGCTCCCTGGAGCCTCTTCCTAAAGGCACCAATCCCATCCAATCGGGCTTAACCTCATGACTTAATCAACTTTCAAAGGCAATACCTCCTAATGCCATCACATCAGGGATTAAGCTTCAACATATGAATTTTGGGGGGACACAAACATTCACCTCATAGCAGTCACGTTCCTTGTTATTGGCAAAGCCAGGACTCACATTGTTTAAGTTGTTTAACTTTTGAGTCCATAAATGTAAAAACAATGCTAACAGTCCATCTTCATGAATGGAGAACAGCATTTGTGACAACCACCAAAGTACCTCTGTGTTCAGTGTCCTTAGCCAGGGCACAACACCATGGGCCAGAGCCTCTGCAGATCACAGAGGAGTGGTGAGGAACAGAGTCTCTGGAGCAACCCCACTTCCCTCTGCTTTATATATGGCGGTGCTGCACATGACTGCATTTGAAAAGGGCTTCACTGCACTTGCTGAAGGAGTGTACATGAGCTAGCACAGAGTTCCCAGAGGGCGTCTGGAAGAAGCAAAGGTTATTTGTTGTTTCACTTGGTTGTAGATGGAAGTCAGACACTTCTGCCTGAAGTATCTGGCAGATACTTTCACACACTTCACAGTCTTAAGAAGGATGGAGAAAGCATGCCAACTACTCAGAGAACCACAGGTGCTCAAGTAATGGTCTCCCTTATCTCTACAACTAGTGGACAAAGTGGGGCCTCTGTAATGATAACGCTGGGAAAGCTTCTCTGTGTTCTGTTCCAATCGTGCACATTTTCTTACACAGGTACTAGCCTTTCTCCCTCTCTTCAGCTATTCAATAGCCTAGTATCTTTGCCTGGAAAGAAATGCAGCAGAACCACTGAAGTATTACACATAGATGAGACCTCAGAGGGTTCATTTTCAGCAGGGATCAAAACAGAAAGTCCCTGGCACCTGGAAGAATATACAGGTGACTCAGAGTGCTAATCCCATGTCTGATATTTGACTGAAGCAGTAGCAACTCAATAAATATAGAATTGAATTAGGGAAACCAAGCCTAGCAGGAGAAGTTCAGGCGTTAGCCAGCAGGTCAGGATAGTTTTTTGGAGGAAGGAGGACTGTAGGGGGTCTTCATATCCTGAAATCATAATATGAATGCAGGGTCTGGATCAGGTCTTGAGAACAGATATTTTTATTGTATTAATAAGAAACATGCTGGCTTTAATGTTAGCACCACAAAACACAGGCCCTATAATTGGAAGGGCTACTTTATTCATATGATCTCCTGTGCTTTTACAACTAGCAAATTAAATAAATTATTAAAAGAAAAATCTCTGAGAAACAAATAATGATAATCTCTTTCCTCAAATAATCTGTTTCCCTATACCATTACGAAAATAATGTGACTGGCAGAATTACTAATGTTATTTACATCCTGAGCAATGCATTCTTTTAACTCAAAAGAGGGCACTAGGCAAAAAAATTAATTTCTTTGAGAACAAGCATTTTTACTTAAAATATATGTGGCTGTGCCGGTTAAGAGCCTCCTCTGTGTCAGTGCCAGGCATTAGTCACAAGCCAAAGGTCCAATCAGTCTTTGTAAACTTATGATCAGCTTTCAACCCCACAAAGCCTGTGTTTGTCACTAGGATACTCGCTTCTCCAACTACTGGTTAAAGGATCAGTGACATACTTCAAAGATTTTGGGAACAGTTTCTGTTCTTTTTGAAGAGCATTTATTCTCTCAAAAACAAATGCTAGATTTGTTCATTTGCTCCAAAAAATGAGAGGAACATTTCTTTTGATTGTTTTCCAACTCCACCTCCGCATTTTAACAATGGAAAGCCACAATACCCTTTCCTCCTGCTAGCAGAATTTGTGAGTAAGCTGAGTTCCAAAAAATGCCATTTCTAAACCTTTAGAAGTCAGGGTATCACAGAAAACTAAGGCAGCATTTATTTAGCTAACAAGATTATCTGAAAAAGGGCTGAAACTTTAATGTTTCATAAGTCATCATTCATTTATCCATTTGTTCATTGAGCAAATTAAGTATGTATTACATGCCAGGCAGTGTTCTTGGTGCCGGGATACATTAATGAACATGGTAGACCAAAGTTTCTGTCCTAACAAATCTTACACTCAAGGGAGGGAAACAAAAAAATAAACTGCAAATTATCTAGTTTGTTAGGTGGGTATTACAGAGAAAAAACAAAACAAAGAAGAGGGTACAGGGGTTCCAACATGTCAGAGTGTGTGTGCATGTGTGTGTGTGTGTGTGTGTGTGTGTGTGTGTGTGTGTGTGTGTATGCACATGCGTAATATACTTTCTTGCCACAGGTTCAGGAAATAACTCACCAGAAAATGATATCTGAGCAAAGACCTAAAGAAGCAGCAGCAAGCTACAGGGACATATGCAGGAAGAGTGCTCCAGACAGAGGGAGCCTCAGTGAAAGGCCCTGTGGTAGGAGTGTCCTGACTTGCTCATGGGGTGTCAAGGAGGCCAGTCTACCTGGACCAGAGTCAGGAGAGGGCTCTGGCTTTATAAAAGCTTAATTAAGACAGAGAAAGAGTAAAACACCCAGAATAAAACACTTTATAATCTGGAGATCATTAATAAAACTAAATACACATTTAAATAAAATCCATGTTGCAGAACTGTACTTTCTTACTAATAATCATATTTAAAGAAACAAATACACATTTATCATGATCATTGTCTAGAAGGTATCACTGAAATTATTATAATATTTAGTGGGTAGAGGATATATGAGGAGATAGTCTTACTGTGTGACGATGTAAGGGGTTCACAGGACAGGACTCTTCTATCCAAAACAAAACAAAAATCCCAAACCCTCCACATGGAAGTCTACTGCTTGAATCGGTAGGATTTAAATTTTCCTTCCTTTGGCACTCTTCAAGGCTATTTATCTTCCAGATTCTTTTATTAAAACACAAACACAGGGCCGGGTGTGGTGGTTCATGCCTGTAATCCCAGCACACTGGGAGGCTGAGGTGTTTGGACCACCTGAGGTTAGGAGTTCAAGACTAGCCTGGCCAACATAGTGAAACCCTGTCTCTACTAAAAATACAAAAATTAGCTAGGCCTGGTGGTGCATGTCTGTAATCACAGCTACGTGGGAGGCTGATGCAGGAGAATCACTTGAACTCAGGAGGCAGAGGTTGCAGTGAGCCAAGATCATGCCACTGCACTCTAGCCTGGGCCACAGAGCAAGACTCCATCTCAAAAAAAAAAAAAAAAAAAAAAAAAAAAAAAAAAAAAAAAAAAAAAAAAAAAAAAAGAGAGAAGCTAAAAAACTCCCACAAACACTGGGTTAGGATGTGAAGGGGCCAAGGAAAGGAGTAAAAGGTCACATTAAAGCAGCTATCAGTAAATTTCTCCTGAGAAGCAGTAGTTAGGGAGCTGCCGTCGAAATCCTGTGTGAATAAAATAGGGTTCAAGTTTCTGGGTGAGAGCTTTAGGAAAAAAGAGTTGGCATGGGGTGGGGATAAGGTATAAAAAGTGAGCTTTCATTACCACTATTTCTATTACTGTGGACAAAGGTCAGACCTGTGAGCAAATCACAATGACACTACATTCCCGGAAATTTTTTTCAGATAGAATCAGTCACATAGGAGATAGGAAGAATACCCAATGTAATAGCAGGCAAGCATTCCTAACCATATTATCTTGTTTGATCTAATTTTTTTTCTCTTTCTATAGCACCTATTTATTCCCCACAATATACACAAACTTGAAATAGACATTTACAGCCACACATGCAGTGGAACAATCCTGACAGCCTTTAGATTTATTATTTGATGTGAACAGGCAGCAGGGTAATAACTTTGACTTCTATGTGAGACCTTATTTGTCATGTGCATACAGCACATTGACCAGAAGTCTCAAGGCTAAGTGCTGCTCTTTTGAAATAATTAAGCATTCTGGTGGACACATTTTGGTCCAGGCAGCAATGTGGTGGTAAAATACATGCACCCTGGAATTAGACTGCCTTGGTTTGAGGCCCTGCTCTACCGTTTACGAGCTCTGTGTCCCTGAGCGATGTAATTAACACTGTACCTCAATTTCTTCATCTATAAAATGAGGATAATAACAAGTTACTAGTAGGATGAGATAAAATGTGCAGTACTTAGGACATGTCTAGCACATGGTAAGCCTCAGTTAATGGTGACTGCTATTACAGTAGAACATATGGTTTTCAGAACAGGTATCAGTAGGAATATCTAATCCCACTGGTAAGGTATTACTGCCTACATACGAATTTAATCCTCCCCCAAACTTCTGTTGACATTTTTTTTTAACAAAAGAGAAGGAGAAGAGGAAAAAAAAAACCTGATACTGAAAAAATACTGCTTAAGGCATATTATGATTATTCTCGATTGTTATCATAATACTATGCTAATTTTACCTTATTAAATATTGAAGAAGGGCCATCACCATTGGGAAGAAATTAAAATATATTATATAAAAGTAAACCAATTTAACTTTATGCAACAAAATGTTAGAGGATACCAGATGCTATTTTTATAATAAACGTCTATTTTCTGAGAAGGTCATTATGTCATGCATATGCCAATAAACAGACAAGCAAAAGAGAAATGCATCCCTGGGTAAGCAGAGATCCTTCCAGCAGACATTTTGCCTCCACATTGTGGTAAAAAGGACACCATCGAAAAGAATAAGTCAAATTGTCAAAGAAAAATGTCACATGTCTATCCTGTTGAAGCACAGAGGCTAGGAGGAAATGTAAGTTAATAATAAAGGCATCGGCAAAATTTGTATCAGATCTTGCCTTGCAACCTGAAATATCTCCTTTTTTTGCCTAGTTTACTGTTACATTGAAGTTATGGTGCTGATTTTGGGTCACTAAAATATTTTATGAGCTAAGAGGAACTCAATCTTAGAAAAGATTGTTTTTAAATTTAAATTTTTGATTAAAATATAATAATATTGACTCAATAATAGAAAGCTATTTTTAAGGAAAAAAATATGTTCTGCTTTACATTTTATTCAGGAAGAATTATATTTCGTTGAATCAAATTTTTGTTAAAAATAATTCTTTAAGCGGGGTGCAGTGGCTCATGCCTGTAATCTCAGCACTTTGGGAGGCCGAGGTGGGCAGATCACCTGAGGTCGGGAGTTCGAGACCAGCCTGTTTAACATGGAGAAACCCTGTCTCTACCAAAAATACAAAAAGTAGCCAGGTGTGGTGGCACATGCCTGTAATCCCAGCTACTAGGGAGTCTGAGGCAGGAGAATCACTTGGACCCAGGGGGCGGAGGTTGTGGTGAGCTGAGATGGCGCCATTGCACTCCAGCCTGGGCAACAAGAGTGAATCTTCATCTCAAAATAATAATAATAATAATAATAATAATAATAATAGTTCTTTAAAAAAATAAAACAGCAAACTACACAACATTCTTTATATTTTATAAACAAAAGTAAAACACTCCATTATAAGGAAGATGCATATAAGGCACCGCTTATGTAACACCAAAAAAGAAATAATAATTTTGATAATACGATGAATTTAAATTATAATGAGCTCTCTAACGTAATCTGCAAAGAATTCTATATAGTTTGAACAATTTTAAAATAGTGTTATTGCATATCTGAACAAAGATTTCCCAATCCTTTTACCAGGAAGATGGTTAAGATGATAAATGTAATTTACAGATGATAAATGTAATTTCATTACAGATGCCAAAGTGTGTTATATGCCAGCCAGATTCAGAACAATGGCAACCAAAGTGTGGAAAAGAAACTACAAGTTTTTTTTTTCTCCTACAGACAACATTTACAGAAATTAAAACAAATATTAAATGGTTTTCCAGAAAATTGTTTCCATGATCTACACAGATCACTAATGATTTCTAGGACAACAGTAACTAATGAAGAATTGGTACCAGACACCTGGGAAGTCATTAACAGTAACAAGGTGTGACTGGTATAAGCTACAGAAGAAAATAGGCAGGGTGCCCCTGTGACTCCAACCGCATGACCTCCAACCATCCCATCTCATGTTTCCGGGATAAGAGATGGAGTCTCACTCTGTTGCCCAGGCTGGAGTGTAGTGGTGCAATCTTGGCTCACTATAAGCTCCACCTGCTGAGGAGCTGGGATTACAGGTGCCTGCCACCATGCCCAGCTAATTTTCGCATTTGTAGTAGAGACTGGGTTTTGCCATCTTGGCCAGGCTGGTCTTGAACTTCTGACCTTGTGATCCACCCACCTCAGCCTCGCAAAGTGCTGGGATTACAGGCGTGAGCTACTGTGCCCAGCCTCTGGGATAAATTTTTGAAGTGCCAAGTAAAGTGTTTCAGATTTTTTTTTCTTTTGCTTATCCTATGGACATGAGACATAGAAGGGAAATGAGACAATTTTCCTATTTTTGAAAAAATATGGCTCTTTTCCATTTGTTTGACTGGAAGATGAATGAATAGTGATATGGATTTTGATTAAAAATATCTAGGGGCTCAAAATGAAAAAGTTATGAATACAAATTCTTGGGTTATTTAAAAGTATGATTTGGTGCATTAATTATGGCGAATTTGTGATTAAGTACATACGAGTTCCCTCTGAGTCCAATGCATCACTTTAGAACACTATTTCTGAGACTTGCTATTCACGTTTGTACATGCTCTAGGGTTAAATGCCTTTCCTCATAATCAACATGAAATAATTATTAAGATGAAAATGTTTCACAGAAATACCACCTCAAACATTTGGCGTATGTCTAACTGATCACCCTTTCTAAATAGTGACCAAAGTACAAAAAAGTCTATGCTAACCCTAAAACTTGGGTTTCTGGGCTGCTACGCTCTTCCCTTTAGAGTGTAAGACCAGATCTTTAAAAAAAAAAAAAAAAAAAAAAAAACCCACAATAATATCAACAACAAAACAATGCAGCTCTTTCCCTATATATTTGGCTCAAATTTGTCTGCTTAGTAATAATGACATATTGTTCCATGTTATTGCTTCAAGAAATGTTTCCAGTGACCCTTGGGAATGCTATGTACTGTTTTCCTTCATTTTTGCCCTTGGCAAAATTTTCTTCATTGAGATCCCTCTTTGAGAAAATCATTTCAGTCTGAATTGTGTACATTCTAGGTCCCTCAGTTAATATGAGTTTTTGACCTTTTGGTTTCTACAGCTAGTTCTCTTGGAGATGATTGATGGCATTAATTCAACTTGCATGGGGTCTCCAAGAAACCACCCCCCTTCTTCAAAAAAGTACACTAAATCTCAGGACAAACTGGGACGACCAGTTAGCACCACCGCCAACCCTGTTTTCTGAGTTCCAATTAAGATGTCCAACTGAGAACAAATATGTCTCAACTAAGATTGTATTCACAGAATAATGGAACGAAAGTTCTGGGTAGATTTAAACAAAATGACAGAAGGCAAGGAGCTACTGTTCTCAAGAGGCAACTTGCTTGACTCCCAGCATCCCTGCCTACCATTCCCACAGCCTCACCTCTAGTTTTGGGAACGCAATACAAATATATACAGCAAAGCAATAATTTCCTATCAGCTTTTCTCATCTTCTATGTTCTTTCACCAAATTTTCCTAAAATACGGATGCCAAATTAACCTTCTCAAAACAATGTTGGGCATATATCACTTCTCACTCAAGAACTTAATGAGTTCATAACGGAATATAATTTAAATTCAGTATATTATATTCACAATTAGACATATTTTAAACAAAAGATTCATCACCGTCCTCTCTGTCTTCCTCTCAAAAGCAGCTCTTCTGCTGCATTTTATTTTTTATTTTTTTGAGACAAAGTATCACTCTGTAGCCCAGACTGGAGTGAAGTGGTGCCTTCTCTATAACCTCCGCCTCCTGGATTCAAGCAAGTCTCACGCCTCAGCCTCCCTAGTAGCTGGGATTACACATACGCACCACCACGCCCAGGGGTAATTTTTGTATTTTTAGTAGAGATGGTTTCACCGTGTTGGCCAGCATGGCCTCGAGCTCCTGACCTCAAGTGATGCGCCAGCTTCAGCCTCCCAAAGTGCTGGGATTACAGGCATGATCCACTGTGGCTAGCTGTTCTGCTACGTTTTCTATTCTGGTCAGTATCACCCCATCCATCTGTCCTGTCTCTACTGGGGGTGATCAGGTCTTGTTCTTCCTTTTTCTTCATTCTCAATTGGCAAATATACTATGAACTGTCTCCTTCCCTTCAGCTCCTCTGCTAGGACAGTGGCCCAGGCCCTATTGCTCTTATCTCTGGCCTCCTACTGTTTTTCAGCTTCTGATTTCACCAGTACTCCAATCTATGCTACATATAGCTGCTGGGCTATCTGTTCTGAACTCAGATCTGATCACATGACTCCTGTACTCAAAATCCTTAAGTGGAATCCCATAATCTATCCCAAATTCCTTGCCGCAGATGATCTCTGCAACCTATCTTCACAGCACTTCCAACTTCTCCACCTTCAATCATATACCAAGGCACTTGGAGTATATCTACTACATGGCTTCATGTAGGATCTACTTGACCTCTGCTCTCCCAGAGCCTGGAATATCCTTCTCCATGTCTGCCTGGGGTATGTCCACCCATGCTTCATGATCTTTCTCAAGGATTTTCCTGATGCCACCATGCAGAGTTGCTACATTTATCTTTATATTACTATTATACCTTTACATGTACTTAATATATACACATGTAAGATATAGATATATAATATGTATATAACATATAACACACATAATATATATAACATATTAATTAAAAATTAGCCAGGCATGGTGGCACACGCCTGTAGTCCTAGCTATTCAGGAGGCTAAGGCAGGGGAATCACTTGAACTCAGGAGGCGGAAGTTGCAGAGAGCCAAGATCGCGCCACTGACTCCCGGCCTGACGACAGAGAGAGACACTGTCTCAAAAAAAAAAAAAAAAAAACAAACACCATATCCCAGTCAAGTAACTTATTATCTTACATGTATATGTATTGTGTATATATACATGTATATTATATTTGTATATATTATATTCATATTTTACACTAATTACACCATATTGCAATTATTGTGCTGTATACACTTCATGTATAGCTTACTTGCTACTCTTTAGAAATGTCTGAAGCACAGTAGCTCACTTAAGAATGAATATATAACTGATTATTCATTCATGAAGAAAAGGGGAAGAAACAAACACCTCTTCAAAAGTACTTTCAATCATTCCTTAGGACTACTTGCTGCTTTAAACTGGTTTAACTTATTTCCTCTTTTACCATGCAAATACCATGCTTATCTCCCTCCCTGCTCAAGACATTGTGATTTTCCCCACTGTAATTTCTACTCTTTTTAATTTTTCTAAACCACTTTTAGAATCATTCTTGCTTAATGATCAGTTAAAGTCCAAACCAGTCATAAACCTTGGTAAGTCTCCCAGTGCCTGGTGGTCACCACTCTTTTGAACTCCTAGAACACTTTTAGCCTCTGCAAGATATTTAACCATCAGTGCTGCTCAATGCTTTTTTGATGTACTTATGTGTGTATATGGAGAGTCAATTTATACATATACAACGGAATGAGTGTGAGTCCCTGAAGAGCAAGAGCTGTATTTGGCTCTTTTTGTATTTTTATCACAGTTCCCTATTTATAAGAAGCTATGATTGTTAATGAAGACGGCCACCAGACAGGCATTCCATGTAGGTTCCATAAATTAGTATTTTATTTGTATCAATGAGACCCAAATGACTTCAGAATAAACTCTGATTTATTATCAATAAAATGTTGAGGTTCTAGGTTCAACTATAAACAATATTCCCACCACTCATTCAATGGTGACTGAAAATGTTTTTGTTTTGTTTTGTTTTTGTTTTTTTGTTTTTTTTTGAGACAGAGTCTCATTCTGTCACCCAGGCTGGGGTGCAGTGGTGCAATCTTGTCTCACTGCAACCTCCGCTTCTCAGTTTCAAGCAATTCTCCTGCCTTAGCCTCCTGAGTAGCTGGGATTACAGGCATGAGAGCCGCCACGCCCAGCTGAACATGCTTCTTATGAGGAACCACATTTGACTCATAACTGAGGGAAATCTGTTTTATATAAGAAAGGCTTGCAATTGTGTACTCTTTCTAACAAAGGTCTTTCTACGCCCTAAATATTGGCTCACTTACTGGATCAAGGCAGTTACATTACAAGAAAGAAAATAATTTGGACAGAATCAATAAATCTATTATAATGTAGGTATTTGAAATCTACCTCCTTGCTGAACTTGGAGGTTAATCTACAGAAGAAAAATGCTAACATCTAAAGTCTTTTTTCAGGAAAACAAAAATGTCTATCAATCTACCGTAAACCTGTTGTGGGTTATCAACAACCATCAGTAGCACATGAGAAGACCCAGGGGAAAATTAGGATATGTTTTCCTTAGGGATGACTTCTGGTTTGTATAGAATATCTTTATTTTTCCTACTCCTCTATGGCAAGAAACCTTTTCAAATACCTTTAAAAACATATCCCAGTCAGGTTGGGCGCAGTGGCTCATGCCTATAATCCCAGTACTTTGGGAGGCTGAGGTGGGTAGATCACAAAGTCAGGAGTTTGAGACCATCCTGGCCAGCATGGCGAAACCCCGCCTCTATGAAAATTAAAAAAAAAAAAAAATAGCCAGGCATGGTGGCACACACCTGTAGTCCCAGCTAGTAGGGGCTGAGGCAGGGGAATCGCCTGAACCCCGGAGACAGAGGTTTCAGAGAGCCGAGATCATGCCACTGTACTCCCAGCCTGGCAACAGAGTGAGACTCCATCTCAAAACAAACAAACAAACAAACAAACAAACAAACCCAAAAAAGCCAACCATATCCCCGTCAAGTAACTTACTATTTTGTAAACCAAATAAATTTGAAGACTGTTTTTGCATTAAGGAATATCTATAGTTGGATTCTAAATAAGAGGGAAATATTACATAACAAAGAAATATTTTACAGGACACTTGGAACATAGATATATCTCCCAGGTCATTTGAATCATTTAAATATGCTACTTTTGTCTAGTCATATTTGTCAAGTTCTTTCTCAGTTTTTTGCCCCAAGGAACAAAGCCATCTAAGAAACTACATTACAGCATCTTCTCTGTGCTTTTGGACAAAAGTAAATAAACAGAAAAGTGCAGAAGCCATTTCCCCTGTGCTTCTCCACATGGGACTGTCCTCTGCCTTCCATTCTCTCCTTTCATAACCTGTTCCTCCTATGGCCTTTCCTTCACCAGACTAACAGCTTCTGTCAGCGGCTTTATTCAGTACAGTATCAAAAGCTTTGCAGAAAACCAGATTAATTGTGCTCACTGCTTCTCTTTGTTTACCCCTTCAATTCTTGCAGAATTCAAGGCAAACCAAGAAAATGCATGCCTAATTATACACTCCCTCTTAAATACGTTTTTGGTGCATTTTGTTTTTAAGTGTATCATATAATGAAAAGTTATCTGAAGACTAATACAATTCAAATAGCATTAGTGCTTCAATATAAGCTTCCAAGTCAAACATGTATTAAAATAATTTAAACATATTCTGTGTACCTCCAGATCTGAAAGAGAAATTTATGTATGCAAATGCCACAGAAATAATTCAATATTTTCCATTTTCCACAAATACTATCTGTGAGACAGATATAAATAACCATTTAAAAATAATAGTTAATTATTATTACTTGAATAACATAAGTTATATATGCTGTGAATCTCAAAGCAGATCTTTAAATAGTCTTGCCACTGATATGTGTTAAAAGAATAAAGAATCCAAGTTGAAGTCTTATTCTTAAAAATATCAGAATGCAATCCTTTACCATTAATTTCATGCCAAGATTTAACAGCAAAAAATATTGTAGACTTTACTACTTCTTTATATAATGGCTTCATACAATAATTTTTTATTATATAAAAATCCCCTTTTATTGAAGATGAATTTGTTTGCTTTGCCCAATGTTAAATGTAATTTTTCTGACTAGCACGATGGTTTCCTCTGTTAAAATACTATAGTGTGAGCCTCAAGGCACAGCAGGCAATGCCATCACCCCAGCAGCACTGGGCCATGTCTTCTATGCCTGGACCCTGTCATATCATTTTAGAACATGGCTTTCTAATCCTTTTTATCTTCTTGCTAAGAAATAAAAGGTCAGAAAGTTTTTAAAGTAGCAGTAGAATTCTTATGTCTCAAATTACATGTAAAACACACTAAACAAAAAACCTCCCACTCATCTTTTTCAAATCATTAGTTAGTTAGAACCACATCAAGGTATGTCCTTCTGAAAACATGCTATGAAAAAACATGTCGTTTAATGAGAATTCAGAATACAGCAGGAGAAGTCACAACCTGGAATGAAGCAGAGTGGAAATAGAATTACCCTGGCTGGCCTGAAAGGAGTGGGTTTCCAACCGAGCCTCCAAGTGCTCCAAGTGTCTAATGGGCAATCCATTTACACAGCTCTTCCCATCTTGTTCAAGGGCAAGCTGCACTCCATAAGTATTTCAGCTTGATTTCTTTACAAAACTTTTGAGAAGAACAAAAATGAATTCCTGGGTGGGATTATGCAGAGGACAAATAGATGCCACTAAGCCATGCCACTTGTGTTTATTAGAAGAGCATTCCTCCTATGAATATCATAGTGTATAGAGTCCCAACTAGATTATAATGTAGACACTTTCATCAGAGGATAATATGTCTGTAGAAAGTCTGCTGGATCTGTAGTTTTATTCATAAAGGCACTGGTGTGAAATATTCACACAAAAGACCATGTGCAAAAGGGCTCATGTGAGCGAAGCAGCAGCCAGGGAGAAGGCATATCTGACACACCTCAGGTGCAGTGGCGGCTTAAGGAGGCATCCCAGGAACACATTAATCAACACATTCAAGGAATGCATTAATCAACACTGCTACAACGGCTGGCATGCCCATTGTTTCACTGTAGCATGCTAAAGAACACAGAGCAGCAATCTGAATGTGAATTTCCACCATGCTGCAAGAAACAAAACCCTTTTCAGGACTGGCTCCATGCACCATATCCTACTCTACTCTACTCTTTCAATAGAAATCATTCTCTCCTGTTATTCATGGTAGTTTATGAACTTGCTTTCTGCAACAGTCAACCAGAAACAAAGACTCTTTACAGACCAGCTAAGTTTGACAATAGCTGTAGAAATGCCTTCTGCAGATATGAAAACTTAAATCCATCCAAGAGGTTTTTTTCTTTGCTTTACAAAATGAATGCTGTCATGAAAGGCAAAATAAAAGAAAACAAAGCAAAGCAAAAAAAAAAATTCAAGCATCTATTTGTGTATGCAGTCAGTTGTGACAGCAACATACTGCATTACCAGCAGGGGCCTGGTCCTGGCCTCCTGCTCCACACTGGGTTTCATTTTCCTCCTGGGTAGTTCCCTAGATAACCCTCCTGTCAGGATTCAACTCCCTCCAAAAGCAGCCAGGGATGAAATGTCCAGATGCTGGAAGGAAGAGACATGATAAAATACCCGCAGAACCTAGGCACACATGTCTACCTTTGTACAGAGTACCATGTGGACCTCAACACGTGAGGGCTTCCAGTATTCCTGCTGTGTCTCACTTCCAATTGTTCATACGCAGAATATCTCACCCAGTATGTTATGGTACACAACTGAAGTTTAATAAATGATGATTTTGGTGATAAGAATGCTGAGTATAAAGATTCTAACTCTGAATGAATAAGGAAGGCCATTTATAACTATCATTCAGAATAAGCTTCCTCTCAGGGGGAGAATTATTTTAATAGAGGTTGTACTTGCTGGGAACAAGAGCCACAGGCAGTGCCCCCTGCCTTTTGGTGGTACTATTCTGGTCATTTTAGTGAACCTCAAAATTAAGTCTACGGCTCATGAATCTAGCTTCATTTCATCAAGAGCATTGATTCTAATAATCCTAGAAAACAGTTAAGAACTACAAGTCAAAAGTACAGCAAGGAAAACAAATCAGATCCAGTAACTATATGCAAGAGGCTATTTGCCAAGCTCACCGCATTAGCCCTTTGGTGTATAAATGCTAAGTGCTCTACGTTTCCTGTACTGGAGTAACTCAGGCAGTTTTCTTCTTTGCAATTTCAAACCACATATTTCTCCCCAGTAGATTCCAGTGGGAGGAGAGGGAGGAACACATAGAAGTTGCAGGATTCCTTCTATTGACTAGTAGCACCAATTATTACTGCCACAAAAACATAATGCCACTGTTTTCATCACTGTGTCACCATTGCATTATCCTTACCCAACTATCTCCCAGGAGAAAATGCTGATGTCTTTTTTCAAAAACATTTCAAGTACTCTTTCTGAGCCTTCGGAAACAGCTATCAAACTGAGCAGCCCAAAGTGGTGGGAATGGTGAGAAGGGGGACAAGGTGAGGTGTCCAGAGAAAAATAGCTGTGTCCCATAAGAATAATGAGAACAGTATGCAAAGGGCAGAAATGAGATGCCTAATCAATAAAGGCATCTCAATCATGGATACCAATAAGACTCAGAGATAAACATCAGGAAATGTATAATTCACCCTCCCTACAGGAATGTTGTATATAGGACTTAATATGCTTCCATCTGACCCCAGGACACAGGGCATTGCTCAGACTCCACGTGGAAATGGAAAGCTGGGCAGTTGCCTGGGTTGAAAGAACAGAATGTTCTTCACTGCACTGTCATTCAGCTTCCAGGAATGCTGCATTTCAGTGGTGAGTAGTCATTCTGTGAAAAAGTTCATCACAATCACATTAGAGAGAATGTCCAAGTATGCTAATGTTTCAAGAGATGCCATTTAGTTGAAATCTGTGTCTTGCCTTCATGCTACATCACAGTGAAGAGAGAGGAAGTTAATATGTATAAGAAAAGATGGTTCTAGTTTTCCAGATGACTACATATCGAATCAAACTTTACTGGTATAAAACAATAAAGAGTTTACTTGGAGTTAGATCTCTGTCTTGGTTTTTGTAAGTTCTAGGCTTCCCAGGGTAACTGCTTTATTAATGAGATTTTTATCTTTAGTTTCACAGGGCAAGTATCTTTCTAAGGGTGCTGTGTGTCTTCTTGAATTGACTGGTATCAAGTAACGAGATAAAATTTCTCCGCTTTAAAATGATCGTGTAGGACAAAGTTTTGATGCGTGTCTTTATTGTTAAATTGTATTAAAAATTGGCCAGGCATGGCTCATGCCTGTAATCCCAGCATTTTGGGAGTCCAAGAGGGGCAGACCACTTGAGGCCAGGAGCTCAAGACCAGCCTGGCCAACATGGCAAAACCCTGTCTCTATTAAAAATACAAAAAATAGCCAGGCATGGTGATATGCACCTGTAATTCTAGCTAGTCAGGAGGCTGAGGCACGAGAATCACTTGAATCCAGGAGGCGGAGGCTGCAGTGAGCCAAGATCGTGCCACTGCACTCCAACCTGGGTGACAAGTGAGACTCCACCTCAAGAAAGAAAGAAATATAAATAAATAAATAAATAGTACTAAAATTGTATAACTATCAGGACTTTGTAATAAAATACAGGTTTACGTTTACAAATCAACTTAATTATAAAAGTTTTTTTACTCTTACCAGTTTTACTATTGTCTATTCAGAATATAACTACCCTTCTCCTAAGATGTATACATAACTTTAACAACTCAGCATTGTAAAGTCCAAGGGAAAGAACAACTTTCAAGTCATCAGCCAGAACAGTCAGCAGATAACTCCAACGCCCTGTCAGGCTATTCTTCACACACAGGTTGCCAAATGGAAACACACTTTATGGTGCCGCCTGGACATACTTCTTCCTCAGACTCCTCATGGTTACTACCAGGACCAAACTTACACAAATGTGGCCAGCAGAAAACTCATTTTATGAAGTGATTTCAGAGGCATCCTTTCTCTTCACTCTGGTTGATTATCAAAATGCCACCACTAGCAGCCTTGCATTTTAGCTCAAGGTTTTCAACCCAGGTAGAAGTCAGATGTCCCAGGGAGAGAATGTACACATTAGGGTTAATGGGAAATATGAGCAGTTTTTATGTGTGACACTGGATAAGGGAAGGTAGAGGGCACTTTCCAAAGAGAAGGATGTGGGATGGACCTGAGAGTTTACAAACCACAGTTCACAATTGTGGCTGCACATATTTTGTTGAATACCACAGCACAGCAGTGAATGTGGGAAAAACTACTGAAAACTCTTAAGTAGCTATGAAAAAAAACTTAGCTATTCTAATCTCAGAGGCCAAATACTTGAATAGCCTTGGGACATTCTGAGTATAAGTGTGCTTTAGAATTTTGGGAAGTTTCAGCCAGTCTTTGTAAGTCCAGGGAGACAAACTGGGAAGACTCTCAGTATTTAGTTTTGACAAGATGAAACCATTCACAAAACCACAACATGAAGTATTTTAGTGGCTCTTACAGCACCCGACAACTGAAAGCTTTCTTAGCCAATTAACAAAAGGGTAGCCAGAAATATCAACAAGAAGTGTGTACTGAGAACAGAAGAATCGAGCCTTTTCACTTGCTGTTCTACAAGACAGGGATTTTCAATCAAATACCCTTCACATGATGAAAGAAAGAGAAAATAGTGGATCCAGCCAGAAAAAACTCCGTTAGAACTACCTGAGAGTGGGCTAGGAGGTGGGAAAGCACCTGCTGTTGGGTCCAATGTTGCCACCTTAAAAGAGCAACATGGACTTCCTCACGGTGACCACTATTTTCCTTGCTCACCAGAAAACACCAGTTTTACAAATAAACTCCCACTCTCAGTGTCTTATTACCACATAGATATCACACAATATATTACCTACGGAAGAATTTGCCATACCTTCCTGCTGATAGTAGTATTGCATTGGTAAGCCACCAAACTTAACACCACTACTAGTAACTCCTAGTTTCTAACAACAGTAATTGGGTATACATCCCTGTCAGATGGATGGTACTTACTATCACATTGCTTTACCTTGGAGGTGTTCTTTATGAAATAAGGACACTTGTAGAGGAGAGGGGTACATAAAAACTTTATAAAACAGGTCATTTTGCATCAAACAAAGGGAGCGATCAAACAAATGGCTCTTTCTCTTAAAAGAGCCATTTGTACAAAATTAAGGCTATTTTGGTATTGGTCATAATTACCTAATACCGATTTTGCTAGTCTTTGCTATAATTTTCACTTTCCAGGGACTGTTCAAGCCAAACGAAATCTGTGCTATTTGATTTACAAAGCCACATTCTTAGTTTCCAGGCTACTAATTTGGGGATTTCTGATGGTATTTTGAAACACTGTAAGAACAAGTCATATGAAGTCAGTTTCAATAAAACACAATGGAAGAAAATTCAGCTGAGGCATGAATCATTTCCTCTCAATTACAAAAGGACATCTCTATGGATCAACCTAAAAATTCTCAAGAACGAGGAAAAACAGGCTTAAAGGGTTTTACTATCTCAAAATCTTGAATACAATCTTTTTTCCTTAACTAAAATCCATGAGTTCATTTATTAAATGAAATCAACAAGGTAAAGAACTAAATGTCTGAACAATCGTGCTCTTATAATTCCTTAAAAAAGCTATTATTGGTTGAGATACAGCTCTCTGAACTGTGTTCCAGATCTTCAAGTAAGATTATTTTTCATCAAGTTCGCTACTATAATAGATGGCCTTTCACAAGGCACCACAGGCCTAACAGGGCCCATTCTAGAGCTGAGAAAGCTGAATGGCATACGTAGGAATAGGGTGGACAGCAAAGTAGGAAATAAGAAATGGGGAAGGAATATACAAAGCGGAAAGCACGTTTAAACTTTCAAAAGAGATATTTTTATTCTTTGAACTCCACTGTGAGACAAGAAAAATCATTAATGTATGGTATAACTCTCAGGAGACTTTTGATATATAACTGAATCAAAAAGAAAATTATTTTCTTGTAAATGATTTCCTCTAATTTTTAATCTATAGTTCCTTTAGAAACATTTTTACTAGGAGTGTTTTTCCTCCACTCTCTATTTTCTGGGCTTTGTGATTCATGATTTAGTAAAACAAAAATCTTATTACTATGAAAGGACATGAGGGCTGGTTTTCTTTCCTATGTATTTGATCTATCTTCTTTGACACTGGTACGATTAATGTTTTTGCATCTATGTTTCTACTCTCTGTCTTTTATTATACTCTCTGGATTGAAAAGTATTAAATATGGCAATAATATTACACAATCACATTATTTAATATTACAATTCTCATCTTTGACTACGAATTCAAATGTTTTAAGAAGACAAACTCTTACCTTTGAAGAAGCTCTTCTTATCTGAAGAAGTTGTTCTTCCTTTTAATTCTTCAAACCAAAGGTCTTCTTAGCATTGCTCTGTGGGTTAAAGTGTGGGGGAAATGTTAACAAGACATTGATTGTCATCAGTCACAGCAGACTGTCAATACATTAACTCCAACTGACTCCCTGATGGGAAATACAATTAAAGAGAGAGCCCTGCAAGGAAGACAAATTATGACTTGATTTGCCAAAACGTATCTCTGCTGGCTTCGATCAAAAGTGACAGCAGAGAAGTGACCAGAACTCTGGTGGACATCCCATTAAATGGATTCCAGTCTCGAGAGTCATGTCTGATTCCTCTTTACAGTTTACAGAAAGAAAGGGTTTTTTGTAATGTATCTATACAGTGTGGATAAAATACTTCTTTGCTATGGGCTTACTATTATTTAGATTTTTTATTTGGTAGCATAGGAATTTTTTAGGTTATGTTTGAAAGGCCCCAAGTTTTCAATGAGGGTCATAAAGAGAAGCTGGGAACAGCCAAGATCTGAGGGGCAAGTTCCACCTGGGCTGTGACAAAGGCTCAGTGGTGGACAGCTCCCAAGCTCTGCAATCTCCAACTCGCCTTCAGTCAGCCTCAGTGCTTCCTTTGCAAATACTCCAGCTGAGAATCAGCCAGAGAAAGAGAGGAGGGATGGGGAGTAAAACAATCACAGCTGAGCACATTGAGTTTCATTTTTTTAAACAACCAATTCAGTGACACCCAAGGTTTCTAAGGGAGGATTTGTGTCTTTTTGAACTTTGGATTTCTGGAAACAGAAGTCATACTATCAACCCCTGACAAACTCTTCAGAGAAGAGAAACAAGTGTCAATTCAGGAACTCTGGACTGCACTCAAATATTAAGACAACTATGAATTGCAAAATTATTCAGTTAATAAAATAAAAAGATGCTTAATAATCTCAGCTGTTTTTGCTTATTTATGCGTTATAAAATATTTCCTGCATTAAGTTGCAAAAAAAAAGTTGTAATTACATATAAAACCACCCTTAATAGATTTGCATTGCCTGTGGAGCAATGACATTTTATCTGGACAAAATATTAATATTGTGGAGGCTTGTGTTTTTTTCCTTGGAATTAGAACCAACTTTATAATAATATTCAGTTTTCACTTAAAAAAAAAACCCTAGAGTTTTGTAGGACAGCATCTATAAGAATTGGAAGAGATAACTACAATAATAACTCAATTCAGCAAACTTATATTGAGCACTTAATATGTGTCTGCCAATTCACTGGATAAATCTAAACAAGAAAAAAATAATAAAAGATAAATATTTCCTGCTTCCTACCATGAGGAATCTCAGTCCACATGCTGATGGATTCCTAAGTTTTAATCGTTTTTAGCATAATCCAATTCAGGGCAAAATGCTCTAAAAAGCACATATATATAAAATTTTGCATAACATGGTTCCATGGCATCATGTGGAAAAACTATTTCATCCTTGCTTATGTATATTATTGATAGGGCATTGCTACATTTTTAACTTCTTCGTGGTGATTTAAATCCTGAAGGCTTTGCAAAGACCACCAAAAGACTGTATTAATCATATTATCATGTCAGTGATTATGCTGAACATTTCTTGGAAATGACTTTTTGTTACATTCATTATTCTTGTTTTGACAAATGTGTCAATGGGCTTTCATCATCCCAAAACCCATTTAGGTCAAGAGAATAGGGTAATACATCATTGCTAGGGACTATTTTTCCAATAACCAAGTAACAATTTAATTTTTTAACCAAAATGCAATCAACTTATCCTATTAAATAAAACCAGTCCTAAGTCAAAAGGTCAAGATAAGATTTGATGCATTTTTAAAGCAGCCTTCAGAAAAGACAAATAACATCTATGTGAAAAATGTAAGAAACCCAAAGGCCACAGTACACATGACAAACCAATTACAATAATAGTCATTCAATAGCATATAACATTAAAAAGTCAATAATTCTGAAAAGTGAATACTTGCCTTAGCCACTCACAGAAAAATAAAATAATAAACTTCCTAATTGCTCCAAAGTAAATTGCTATGGATTAGGATACATTTTTTGCAAGACTTTTTTGGCAGAGAGAGGGTTATTTGGTTTTAAAATGAGAAACCATAACATTCAATACAACTGAAAATTTGCTACTACAAGCAGTATTAGGTAAAATGTATCAGCAAGCAAAAACTTGCAAAATCTCATTTGGCTTATATTTTCTGGTACAACTGTAAGGATGTTAGAAATGTCTACTCTTTGGTTCTTGTGAGGTTGATTTCTAAAAACTGGCCTCCTTAATAATACAGTAAAGGTTGGATTACATTAAAATATCAAGCCTTTTTGACCCCACCTCCAGTCAATTCTGTTTTCAATTATAACAATTATTTCCTGTTTACACTCTTCAAAATCAATACAGCTGAGAAATAGTTTTCAGAACATCATTTCTGAAAACTTTATATGCAAGAATATATTTATGTATCTGCACAAGTATGTATGTGTGCAACATGCAAAACTTTTTTGACTTTAATCACTATAAAATGACAGTAATTTATAAATTTATATTTAATCTTTGGTCTTAACAGGAATTTGACTAGTAGTAAAATCATACTAATCCCAAACTCTTTTTTTTTTTTTCCTTAATTTCCTGCCTTTGATAAGATCCTTGGACTGAATTTGGGTTCCATTCATACTTAACTGCAAGAATTTAAAAAACCACCTTGTTAAAACTGGCATTTATCTTTGGTTTCTCTAGGGTATGCCTGTCATCCAGCAGTTAATTCAGCTTGACATGGCCGGAAGCCAAAATCATCTTGAAACCCAGTTCTCCCATTACAGCAGCCTATGAAACAAAATACATTCCAAAAAGCAGAGAGTATGGTCTGAGATAAAGCAGGTTCTCCAACTACAGCTCCGCCAGATGGCACCCAGAGGGCCGTCTCTTGACGGCAACCTAGCTGGCTGGGTTCCTGGGAACACACGGCCCTGGCTTCTGGCTCCACATTTAGCACCAAGTTCAGCCTCCTGTGGCAAGACAAAACTTGTTGGGATTTCGGACTGACCCCATGTTATACACCTTGTAGAAGTTAGGAAAGAGCAAGAAGGGATCAATTCTAGCAAGCAACTTGTAGACCATACTTTACCTTTCAGAGAAATTAACACATTGGTCCTTGAAGACTGTAGACTGATCACTCACAGAAGCATCTGACTGTCTCAAGTGACACTATGATTTGCAATCTTGTAGACTGATGCAAACATCTAATAGTAAGCAAATTACACTGATAGAGGGCATGTTGGATATACACCACCTTACTGTCAGTGTGCTGGAAACCATGTTGTCATATATGTGATTGTAGACTTCCATGGCACATAGTTGCTATGGTTTGAATGTGCTTTACAAAATTCATATGAGAGCTGGGCATGGTGGCTCACACCTGTAATCCCAGCACTTTGGGAGGCCCCGGATCACGAGGTCAAGAGATTGAAACCATCCTGGCCAACATGCTGAAACCCTGTCTCTACTAAAAATACAAAAATTAGCTGGGTGTAGTGGCATGGGCCTGTAGTCCCAGCTACTCAGGAGGCTGAAGCAGGAGAACTGCTTGAACCCAGGAGGCGGAGGTTGCAGTGAGCCAAGGTCGCACCACTGCACTCCAGCCTGGTGCCTGTTGACAGAGCGAGACTCTGTCTCAAAAAAAAAAAAAAAATTCACATGAGAGCTTTACCCTCATGCATGGATTCACGTCAATATTGTGGGAGTTGGTTTGTTATTACAAGAGTGGATTTGTTATAAAACTGAGTTTTTTCCTCCTCCTCTTGCTTTCATGTACACTCTCTCTTGCTCTCTCTCATCTCTCTACCTTCTGCCATGGGATGATGTAGCAAGAAGGCCCTCACCAGATGCAGGTCCTTGACCTTGGACTTCTCTGCCTCCAAACCATGTGCCAAATGCATTTATTTTCTTTATGAATTACCTAGTCTATACTACTCTGTTGCACAAAACAGACTGAGACTTTAGTGCTTGGTATACCTCACGGTTTCATGAATGTATAAATAGAAACCTAGAAGTTCAGTGTGCAGTAATGGCTAGCTGTCTGACAAAAAGTCATGCCCCCTTCTGTCACATAAGGTGGCAGTGGGGAAGAAGCTCCTGTCCAGGGTCTACATTTCTAGCTTGCCTTGTGTCTAGGTATGACCGTAATATGTAAGAGAGCTAATATGTGTCACTTATTTGTTCAGACGTTTAAGAAGAAAATGTGTCTTTCCTACCCCTCCTATCTCTCCATTTCTGGCTGTAGGTCGATGCCAGTATAACCTGAGAAGTTGCAAGACATGGCCTTTGTCAGCTTGGGTCAAGAGTAGAGAGCCTTCCCTCCACATTCATGGTCTATCTTACTGACAGTGAACTGTTACATGAGCTGAGAGGGAACTCTAATTGTATGACATTTCCAGCTTGGGGGTTTGTTAAAATAGCTAGCTCTGCCCTATCTAATAGAGTCAGTATACTGTGAACATAACAGAAACCTTAAATGAAATCTTATCCTCACTGGTTCTTTTTCTATGTCTATAATCTAAGAGGAAGATTTAATTTTAAATATGAGTGTATTCAGAGCAGTAGAGCAAAACTGACTAAAGAGTATTAAATAAGTCCTTAATAGAAACAGTTAGAGTAACAATGTTGACTTCACCTAGGGAAGAAAAAGCTTAAAGGAGTCTAGTTAAACTGTCAATGAATATATGAATATTCTAAAAATTTTATATGGCAGATAGTGAGAAACTATTTTTCTAGTTCACTGAACATAAAACAAATACAGAAGGTCCTGTGTGATGGCTAAAAAGTAACAGCATATCTAAGAAAATGGGGAAGACTGAGGCCAGGTGCGGTGGTTCATGCCTGCCTGTAATCCCAGCACTTTGGGAGGCTGAGACAGGTGCATCATTTGAGGTCAGGAGTTTGAGATCAGCTATGGCAACATGGTGAAAGCCCGTCTCTACTAAAAATACAAAAATTAGCTGGGTGTGGTGGCAGGCACCTGCAGTCCTAGCTCCTAGGGAGGCTGAGGCAGGAGAACCACTGGAACCCAGGAGGAAGAGGTTGCAGTGAGCCGAGATGGTGCCACTGCACTCCAACTTGAGGAGAGGGGAGGGGAGGGGAGCGGGGAGGGGAGGGGAGGGGAGGCAAAAGAAAAAGAAAGAAAGAGAGAGAGAGGGGAGAGGGAAGGAGAAAGAAAGAAAAAAAGAAAGAAAAGAAAAGAAAAGAAAAAGAAAAGAAAAGAAAAGAAAAAGAAAGAAAGAAAGAAAGAAAGAAAGAAAGAAAGAAAGAAAGAAAGAGAGAGAGAGAAAGGAAGGAAGGAAGGAAGGAAGGGGGGAGGAAAGAAAGGAGGGAGGAAAGAAAGAAAGAAGGGAGGAAAGAAGAAAAAAAAGAAAGAAAGAAAAGAAAAAGCAGGGAGGGAGGGAAGGAGAGAGGGAGGAAGAAAGGAAGGAAGGAGAAAGGAAGAAAAGAAGAAGGAAGGAAGGGAGGAAGGGAGAGAAAAGGAGGGAAGGAGGGAGGGAATGGGGAAGATTGAAAATAGAGTTTTTGAGAGAATCTGACTCTGCAGATTTAGGAAGGACCTGAAATTCACTTTTCTAATAGGCAGCCTCAGGGGTCTCTGATGCATCTGGTCTCAGGCCACACAATAGTCAAGATGGTGAAATAATGTCTCTCAGATAATGATGGTTAAACAATGAAATATGCAACTTTGTGAGGTTGTCAAATTCCCTTTCTCAAAGTAACATCAGGAATGTTTCTCATCCACAGGGTGGAAAACACACTGTCAACAAACACAAAAGGGCGCTTGGAATACAGATAAGTAACTCATGATTCCAATCCTCGAGCAGCTCAGAGTCTTGGGAGAGTGACGTGTGTGTGTGTGTGTGTGTGTGTGTATGCACGCACGAACGTGTGTGTAGAGAAGGTGGTGATGAGAAGGAGGAAACAAAGATGACCACTGGTTCTGAATACAGAAAATAAGGTTTCACTCATAGGTGAGCAGATATCCTTTGGTGTGGCCCTGGGAATTCCAGTCTCCCCTAGGCATCCTAGTCCTGGAACAGCCTCCAGATGATGTTGCCACCTACCAAGATATAGAATGAAACAAACGAAGTTGAGGCACACAACCCTATTTAGGAACCAAAAGCAGTTCATGTTTATATATTTTACAAATCAGACTTCTATAGAAAGTGTGAAGAAAGATTCTAAGGCAAATAAAAAATGTTCTATAAGTCTACAACTACATGAAGATTCATTATTTAATTGGTATTGAGGTTCAATCTGGGATGATGAAAAATTCTCTAAGATGGATATGGTAATGGTCACACAACAACGTGAATGTACCTAATGCTACTGACCTGTACACTTAAAAGTTGTGAAAATCTCAAATTTTGTGCTACGTATATTTTACCACAATAAAAAAGGAAAACATGGCTATAAACTTCCTTCCAACTCTGAAAGTTAATAGATAGGATATCTGTAGGAAAACAATTCAACTTATACCCTAAACTCCTCCATTAATACTTTCTGTGTCCTTGAGAAGTTAGGAAAGCACTTATTTATTCAACAAATATTTAGTGGCCAACTATTATGGCTTAGGCACTGTTCTGGGCACTAAGGATTCAGTAATGAACAGAATAGAAAAAATCTCTGCCCTCATAGAGCATTTATTTATCACCTCATTATACTAAACATTTATTAACCACCTATCATTTGCCAAGTTCTATGCTGAGCATCATAAATACAAAGTTGAAAAAGAAGTGAAAGCCTTAGAAAACCAGACTCTTCTTGTCCTCATGAGGCTTATGGTCAGTGGCAGAAGATAGGTATTGAATGAAAAATCACAGAAACGGATCTAAAAATACCAATTTTGAAAAGTTGTTAAGGCAGGGGTGTGTGGTGCTCCTAGAATTGTGGTGATGGAAACTGGCTTTGTCAAGGTCAGACTTTTCTAAGGAAATGATGACCGAGCTGAGGTCTTACAGGGCTGAGGAAGGAATGACGTATGATAGTTTTGATGCCAATGTACAATTTAATTGGGCACAAAAAGAGACGGGGCAAACCAGGGGACAAGAGAGACAGGTCTGATGAGGTTGGCAAAGCAGGGAGAGGCCTGGCCACTTGGAGCCGTATAGTTCTTTCAGCCTTTATCCTGAGGGCAATGGGAAGCCAGTGATGTATTTTAAAAAGGCTGAGGGTAGAAGAGGAATGATTTGATTGGAAATAATACTCATTTTGCTGCTCTAACAATATAATAACTACCAACTGAAAATGAAGGGAAGAACTGCAAGTGTATTCCCATACAGTTATAAAAAAACCTTTTCGATAGTGTTTAATATACCAAAGATTAATGATAAGATAAAAAATTATTAACAGCACCCCAATTTCTAATTATTTGGTGTTGATCAAACATAGTCTCTTGGGCCAGGAACAGTGACTCATGCCTGTAATCTGAGTACTGTGGGAGGCTAAGGCAGGAGGATGGCCTGAGCCCAGGAGTTCAAGACTAGCCTGGGCAATACAGGAAGACCCTGTCTCCATGAAAAGTAAAAATAAAAATAAATTATCTGGGCATGGTGGCATGCACCTCTGGTCCCAGTTAGTTGAGAAGCTGAGGCAAGGACTACGTGAGCCTAGGAGGAGGTCGAGGCAGCAGTGAGCTACTGTACTGTAGCCTGGGGGA
>NW_016107507.1:1454443-1480113 GCF_001604975.1 Cebus imitator
AAAAAAAAAAAAAAAAAAAGGTCTCTTAAGGTCCTATTATATAATCTACTAATGAATCTGGATTTGAATTTTGAAAGCCTAGTAAATTAAGTTGCCCACACCTGATTAATACTGTTTAAAAGTGAATATTTTAGGCCGGGCATAGTGGCTCACACCTGCAATCCCAGGACTTTGGGAGGCCAAGCAGGGTGTATTACCTGAAGTCAGGAGTTTGAGACCAACCTGGACAACATGGTGAAACCCTGTCTCTACTAAAAATACAAAAATTAGCCAGATGTGCTGGCAGGTACCTATAATCACAGCTACTTGGGAGTCTGAGGCACAAGAATCACTTGAACTAGGAGGCGGAGGTGGCAGTGAGCCAAAATCACATCACTGCACTACAGCCTGGGTGACAAAGCTAGACTCTGTCTCAAAAAAAAAAGGAAAAAAGGGAATATTTTAAAAACAAAACTGTGAAACTATTTAATAAACTATATTAAACTTCATAAAATATGATTACTTACGCATGTCTCATTGACACATAAAATGGCAAGAGAAACAACTAATTGTTGTACAAATTTGATAAATATCTAAGAACTTGAACAAAGAATCAAACACCTATACAACGTTTCTTCCCTTAAAATATGATGATCAATGTAATATATATACTGTTGAGTGGGACAAATAATTCAGACCAGCATAATACTGTGTGCTAAGAGAAAATATATAAGGCAATAAGAAAAATTCTATGCTTTGCATACAATCAGGTTGCTCACTATGTTAATTTACAAAGATGTAAATGCTTGATAAGTAGATGACAGACATTTCTATGCATTTCACATTCTAGATAAAAACAAGGACAGGAAACATCAAACTTTCACTTGCACAGTGAACTAATGTGACCCCTAAACAACACAGTACAACTGTAGACTATCACTCAAATTCAGAAAAGTTGTATAGGTTTGGCTCATATAATTTGCATAATTCATCTTTTAAGCAAATTGTCATTTATACAATTAAAATCTGTCAACTCATTTTTCTGCTTGCACTACATTAAGAATGCAATGTGTTTAGCCAGAGAAATGTTCCCAAGGATGCTTTAGCCACGTTTTATTATAACCTACTGTGTTATAACCTACTAGTTTGTTTCCGTTGCTATAAAAGAATACCTGAGACTGGATAACTTATGAAGAAAAGAAGTTTATTTTTGGTTCATAGTTCTATAGGCTGTACAGGAAGCTTACAATCATGGCAGAAGAAGAGGAACCAGTGTGTCACCTGGCGAGACAGTGAGTGAGAGTGGGTAGGGTAGGTCTCAGATGCTTTGAAACAATCAGATCTCACAGTAATTCATTATCACAAAGAAGGCACCAAGCCATTTATGACAGATCCATGCCCATGAGCCAAACATCTCCCACTAGGCCCTACTTCCAACACCGGGTATCACATTTCAACATGAGATTTAGGGGGACAAAACATACAAACCATGTCACCTACCAAAGTCCTCCTGTTTTTATAGTCCTAGGAACTAAGACCTACTTGCAAAGAGGCCTCTACAACCATCAGTTTTTGAGACGGAGGCTCACAAAGATCTTAACTTTACAGTTTAATCTGGTTTGATTTAAGACCTAGTAATTTTATTGCTGTATCCATTTACACTTTGGTCTGACCAATTTTAACGTAACTGCATACAAAATCTTTTTAAAATTTCATGCGCAAAATTCTTTCGGACAAATTTTTATATGCCCAATTAAATTGGCCATTGGTATAAAAACTGTAGCTCATATCCTAGCAGGTGTTAAAAATAATGAACCAGATGTAAAGACAGGCATAAAAATATAGTAAATCAGATTCAGGAACAGTGAAGGAGAATAAATGCATTTCCTTAAAAGGAAGGAGAGAAAGACTTTTTTAAAAAAGTAAAATTATAATTTGGCTGTGCATCTCTTTTTGTTGCTGTTGGCAGTAAATAAATCTCATTATAAGGATGAAATGAGACGAGGTTTTGAGAAACTTCCAAACAGTTGGATAAAGACTAGACATTTCTTTTTTTTTTTTTTCCAAAGCTGGCAAGTCATTTTTGGTTCAAAATTCTTTTTAGATGTTCTAGTTTTCTAGTCTTCCCTTGATACAGGCATGAACTTACAAGTAGTCCCCTCACTTTTATATTTCCTCACAACTTCCTGAATATTTGACAAGCTCATTGAACTGAATTTGAGGTCTTTTCATAGTACTGTTCTGGAAAGAAAAAGGAATGAACCACAACAGAAACAAAATTAAGTGGGTTCCAAGTACGACTCTGATGTAGCTTCTGTGATGTTTATCCCATGTTTTCTATTGGTTGGGACTTGGAATCTCCTAATGAGGACTTTGTCTCTAGTTCTTAGTTGTCTGTGCAAACACTGATTTTCAGTTTTAGTTACACTGATTTTTTGAACCAAATGGAACTTTATGAGCATAGAAAAGGCAATGGAATTCTAAAAGGATTTAAATTATGGTTTGGGAGGATTCCCAATCACACCTAAGCCTGCCATTATAGATATCTCAGTAGTGTCAAATCTGAAGAGTGGCCTAATGTTGATCAATATCAAAATGGCTTTGGGAGTCTCCGACCACTCAATTATCTAAACCGGTCTCCCATTTTAAGATCATGAAACACTGATCTTAAAGAAATATGGAATATTATCAGTTAGATTGCTAACTCTAGTTAAGTTCAAATATAAAGCTGCCCATTTAAAGAGGCCATCTTTAATGCAACATGGCCCAAATGAAACAAGCCATTATTATAAATAAAGCAATCAAATTATGAATTAAATAGCTTACCAGGTGACATTAAGCAAATTATTTCCTCTCTGTGTACAAAATGGGGTTAATAATCCTGACCTATCTCTCAAGGTCTCTGGGGACAATTCATTTAGGAATTGCCTAAGTGCTGTATAAATGTTACCCGTGTTATGAGAGCTTGGTTTTATTGTCATTGGAATTCAGAGGTGAATTAACAAAGCGAGGTCTATGCTAATACAAGTGCCCTCTGACCTTGGATCACTGAGCTTGAAAAATTGCACAGATCAGATTGTGAATGAAGTTTGCATTTTCAGAGACATTGTTTTTGTTAATGTATTTGCTATTCAATTCCTCTGCTTTGAAAATCATTACTTTGGAAGTAAAACAACCAATTTCTATTTCCATCATTTTCCACTTTTTTTCATCATTTTCATTGCAATTCCCAGCATCATTTGCATTTAAGCATGAAATTGAAGGTATCCGAGGCCTATCCTTTTGAATCAACTATCCAGCACACCCAGGAAACATGCCTGTAAATAATAAGCTGTGCGTACACCAAATCTCTTTCATTTTAAGAATTTTATTTTTATTGTGCAATGCTGAGACTTTTATTACTCTAGAGAAAACAGGTTCTTTTTCTCACTTAAATTTGCACTAGCCATTCCTTATTTGGCAAATAGTTTCTGAGTACCTATTATGTACCAGGCACTGTCCTATGTACCAGGCACTGTCCTAGGTGCTGGAGATAGTATTAAATAATACAGGCAGAAATCCCTGCACTCAATAGCTTACATTCTAGTGGGTGAAGATAAATAGTAATTAAAATAAGTATACAAATATTGTGTTTTAGGTTATAAAAAATCAAGTATGGTGAGAAAGAGTGCAAAGATGGAGAGGGGCTGCAATTTTAAGTACAATGGTCAGGGAAGAAACCTTGTTGGAAGGTGTAATCTGAGTAGCGACTTGAGTGCTGTGAGTGTGAGAGCCCCTGGGAAAAGGCTTTGCATGTAGGGTGAAAGTTGTGGGCAAATCCAAAGCCCGTAAGGTAGGAATCTCTTTGCCCGTCTTAGAACAGCAAGCAGGTCAGGTGGCTGAGACGAGCAGCAAGCAGGAGAACAGTGGGAGATGAAGTCAGAGATGGAATGGGTCACCACATGATCCAGGGCAAGACCTGGCTTTCACTGAGTGAAATGGGAAGCCCTGGAGGAGTCCTGAGCAGGGGAGTGACATGACCTGACTTCCGTTTTGAAGGGTGGAGTAGGCTCTGTTGAGAATAGGCTGAAGGGGAGGAAGATTGAGACAGGAAGATCACATAAAAGGCTCTTACAATAGTCCAAAGCAGAGGTTAGTGGCATGATCCTGTGGGGTGCACGCATAGAGTTGCATGCTTTCAATTATTAAACACACCCTTCATCTCTATCTAACTGTGGTTTCTCAAATTACTTCATTCCCTAAGGAAACTTTGTTCCTTTAAACGCTTTTCTTCCCGATTCCTCCCTGTCAATAATAATGCTTGCCCTCACATTGGATAATTTTTCAATGTGTTTTATTATTAAGCACTGGGGTACATGTGCAGAGTGTGCAGGTTTGTCACACAGGTATACACACTCCATGGTGGTCTGCCACATCCATCAACCTGTCCATCATCTACTTTAGGTATCTCTCCTAATGCTACCCCTCCCCTATTCCCCCAAACCCTGCTATCCCTCCTCTAGACTCCCATCCCCACCCCCACAGGCTCCAGTGTTTGATGTTCCCCTCCCTGTGTTACAATGGCTAATTTTTAAAAGGGTTCAAACATGCCAATTTGGGTGTAGTCAAATCAGCAAGTAAACTAGGCTTCAAAACCACAAATGACTTGACAGGATTCTTTTGAAGTTCTCAGTAAAGACACCTGCTTTTCTTCAACAGGCTCTGCAACACAGAATGGATGAAGGCAACGTGGAAACCTCCCTGTCCAGTTGGGGGCTGGGTGGTGAGGAGGAACAGGATGAGGTTTAGAAGACCGGGATAAGCCCAACAGCTTCCATTTTCAATAATGTCCACAAAATCTGTTTGTATTTTGAGTTAATTAAGTCCCAATAGCAGTACACAAAATCATTTTTGAAGCAAATTATCAACCTGCTTCCATATGCTCTGATTTCCACAGTAGTCAAAGAAATGCTCACTGACTTTTAATTCCTGTTTGTGCAATATTTGATACTGTACTTTATTTTTTCTTTTTCTTTTTTTTTCAGCTTTAGCTATGTCCAGTGTAATCAGACACCATGTGCCAGGCAAACCTATGTACCTTGAGGCCCTGATTACTTAAAAACAATAGGAATGGACACTCCCGTCACCAAATAGAAAGGAGGTGGCTGCATTCAAGCATAATTCCATGTTCTCTAGAAAGGTGGTGGCAAGGGCTACTACTCAAAGGGAAGATTCTGGAAATGGCTCTTGTGGGAAAAGAAAGAAAACACTTTAGTCTTTTCAACTATTCTAGAAAAAAAAAACTTTGGCAACTTCAGAACCAATGGAGGATAAGAAGTTCCTGGATTACCGTAGTGTCTTCTCTAGATAGGTGGAAGTAATCTCACTCTTGATCTGGGTTTCCTTATTTGCAGAATAATTAAGAATAAGAACTTTCATTCTATAAATGAAGTGGCATATGATCCTTATTAAGGGATTATTACTCTGAATGAATTATCTATCTTTCCTTCATCTTGGGCAACTCATTTAAAAAACTACATTTTGACATTTAAAAAAGATTTTTTTTTCTTCCTGGATCTTGGAGTTCCAACATGTTGCTTCAATTCTTCCCAGTATTTACATTGCTTGCCCCCTCATCTTCAGGGCTTTTATTTTATGTCATCCCTTTGGAGACTTCTTTGGCTGCCTTGTCAAAAAGGTAACCTACATCAGATGCTCCACCTCCATTCTCTGCTTTATTTTTCTCCTTAACACTATCTAACCTACTGCATGTCTTATTGATTCATTTTTTTAAATCTCATGTGCCAGAATGGAGGATTCATGAAAGCAGGGATTTTTGTCTGTTTTGTTCATGCTGTATCCCCAGTGCCTAGGAACAACACCTAACACAGAACATTAGCAAATATTTGTTGAATTAGTGAATTAATTTCACAAAGTGATCAGATAATAGTGTTAACTTGAAATTGTATATTTGAAAAAATCAGTTTTGGCCACTAGATGCATAGAACGTATCTCTGGTAAGATGTACAAAAGACGAATAAGAGCATTTACCTTGGGGAAAATAATTTGAGGGGGAGATATTTAAAGACAATTTTACAGTTTTATGTACTAGTCAATCTTTAAATCTTTAGAATATTTTTATCATTCACTCAGAATAATGTATCTGAGTGCTGAGTATCTGATTATTTTAAACTTTTTAATAATCTTCAATAGAAAAACTAATAAATGCTAATTTAAAAATAATCAAATGTATGTGTAAAAATCTACACTTACACATATTTTATATTCAATAAGACATAAAAAGTTAATATAAAAAAGATACATAAAATTCTATTTTTTGATTCAAAAAATCATACATAACAGGATAAACAGAACTGGTTTGAGGGGTACATTGCTATCAAAGACAACTGAAGTGAATAAGAACTTCCCAGTTATAAAGACATTTTGAATACTGAAGAAAGAACCAAGTAAGAAAGTATTCTTACAACCTTATTTATATCAGTGACATGGCAGTAAGTATTTCAATGGGGCCAGGGTTCAAAAAGCATTTCAGTTTTCACTTGAACTTCAGGGTAAGGCTAAGTATTACACAATACAGTATCTCTAGTAAGATTTCCTGACAAAAATGGAAAGAAACCATGAAAATCAGAGTATAATCAGGAAATTCAGAGAACTGGGTTGACAAAGTAGCAGAATTAAACTAAAAGCATAGTCATTTGAAGAGCAAGAAAATTCAGAATGAAACGAAGGAAGACATGACAAGTCAATGTAACTCAATAGCAGAAATAAATATTATTCTCAATACTGTATAAATAAACATGAGACCTAGGCCATATATATTATAAAGGGAAGGTTTACAGATTTGATCCTTTATTTTCTGGACATGAAATAGAGGTATTAAGTTTAGGGAAAGTAGATTCCTATTCATAATGCACAGTGACCTGTGGTGATGATGCATAGCAAATTTCTCAAAAGTGACCAGGGACAAGGGAAAGCAGCCCTGAGGGATAGGAACCCTTTTTAAGGAAAGAGGCAATCATAAAACCCATGTATCATGCTGCCCTTATCCTACACTTCTCTAAACAACACTCGGTTATTTTGGTATCTTTCTCCCTTCTCCCTCACTCTCTTGATTATTCTACTTTCCAACCAAACAGTCTTTGATTTTATTTTTAATCTACCTAACACCAGCTGTTGCCAGAGCCTTCCTATTAAGAGGCTTAGTTCAAACAGTCTGATCTTTAAAGCAAACATCCAGCACATGGAGCCAACACAGCATTTTGGAAAAGACACTGGTTCAAATGCCTGGGTGGGAATTCAGCTCGCCTATTTCTAGCTGGGTAGCTTGAGGCACGCTGCTCATGCTAGTCTCTCTACACATCACTTATCTCATCTTTAAAATGTGGCTAATAAGACCTGCTGTCTTTGCAGAGGATGGTTAAGAGGATCGAACCGAATAGTGCAAACTATAAAGCACTACATACAAACGTAAGTTATTTTTCTGGTGACTTTCGTCAGATTCTGTTATTGTTCATGGAAAATCTCAAAAGAAATAGAAAATCTGCCCTAGGAAAACAGCAGAGTGTCTTTAATGCACTTGTTTCGTGTCCGCTGTAATAAAAGTCAGATAACGAGTATTTTAAGGGGTGTTTCTAAAGATGCAAAACTTTGGTTTCAAGATATTAGCTTGGTTGCATTAGGTATAACCACACCATGTTTCATTTTGTGAGGTTCAAAGGACTGAGAAGCATGGAATATAATCTTACAGACGGTCTTTGAAGATGTTTCAAGAGCTAAAGCTAACACATCCAATTATGATTTTTTAAAAAATGTGCCCTTAATCCACCTTTTCTCATCTTCTTGACCACTGAACTCTCTGGAATACAGGAGAATCAATACAAAAAAACTAAGGAAAACTCTGAAGATACTGCAGAGGGAATGACAATAGGTTCTGCTTTTAATAAAAAAGGCACAGGAGTAAAGTTTATGCTATACTTTGCACACAAAAAAGTATTATAATATCCTTAAAAACATCAGGCACACAGAAAACAAGGGAGAATAAGGCCTAACTAGAAAATTGTCTTAAGGTAATACGAAAATGGTCTGTGAGACCATTAAAAGCAAATATCCACACAAAGAATGACAAAAACATTAAAATTATACCTTAACACGGCTATAGATGTACCCTAATGACAAACATACTAGCACTTAATTTTTCTTTACATAATGTTCACATTTTGCTACTAAAAATAATCAAACCATATCTGTCAGATGCCCTGCCAAAGTTCTTCTTTTAAGTGTTAAACAAGCTATGTGAAACAAACTCCACTAACCAATGGCACATGAAATAAAACCAAATCAATGAACAGAGAATATCAAGCTTCAGACAAGCTGTTATAGGTGGCATATGCCTATAACATTACGATTCAATTATACATTACAATTCAATTATAACAATACAATTCTAATTTGGGCTTCAGTTTTAAACAAATCATTAAAAGGATACCTGAGAGTAGGAACAAAAATCAACTGATCCCAGAACTGTCAAATATTACTTTCCTTAAAGTATATAGACAAGCACAGATATTACCTTACAAATGAAGTTATCTTACTGCTTTCCATTTCCTTCCAGTAGCAAAGGGAAATTTTAAACAAAGTGCCCATCCCAGCACATTTCTGCAGATAAAAGCACTGGCAATTGAACCCTGCTGTGGCTGGCCCATGTGCAGTAAAATGTTAAAGTCCTGCTCCTGACAGCCAATCCAAAGCTGCTCAGACCTCCCAGGCCTCCCAGGGTGATCAGCCTGGCTTTGTGGCAATACAATGGGGGTTAAACATTTCTCCGTATCCATTTAGAAGCAAGAAAAATCTGTTCGGTTGCTCAAAATGATTTAGCAGAATACACAATAGGTTACGATTTGGTAATCTTGCCTCAAGAAACTAACTGCCATATTTTCACCTATGAGGGGAAAACTGTAAGGTGCTACACAGTTTCTTCTTTCTTTTTAAATCTTGTACTAACTCAAAATAACATTTTAGAATGCCTAGCTGGTTTTCTATTCCTTTTGACAAGACACAATAACTGCTGAGACTGGCTTCTTTTTTTCAGCCTCAGAACCTAACATCACATAGATGGTAGAACCTGCTGTTCAATGACTCACAACTGTCATTTCTGACTTTTCTTTCATGGTAGCCTAGAAACTCTATTTGATTCAGTTAATTTAAGATCTCGGTAAAAATAAATATAACGATTTTTCTTCATTTCTGTCCCCCTACCTATTGATTTCTGAATTTCATTCCTCTCTTGAGCTTCTCTAGTACCCACTGTCATGAGTAGTCACCCGTCCAAGCTGGAAGAATTTTAAAATGCTGCTTATTATTCTTCCTCTAAGCCAGATGCTATTGGCACATACGTACACAAATAAATAATGATTAGTGAGCTGGTATGTTCATTAGAGTGCTAAATACATTAGGATTATATTTCATGATAAGACCTTTAAAAGGAATAAAAGGCATTTCTAAAATGTATTATGTCCAGTAGGATCTCATTGTTGGAGCTGCCACAAATCCTTAACCACTTATTTTACTTAAACTTCTAATGATCGCTTTTCAAGCTTTAAGGTTCTCTGGAAAAACTTCAAGAGAAGCAGATTTATAAGTCATTCACTAGCTATGATTCAAGTTTTGAAAGTGTCCATTTACTGTATTTTCAATTACACTTATTTACTTCCTAAGAACAAACCTGAAAATCTGTTCTGCATTTATTACAGTGACTGTTGTGTGAACAATGGGTGAATATATTTCTTTGAAGCTCTTTTCAGTATTTCTTAAAGACCTGCTTAGAATAATGCCCTTCCTCACAAAAGCACAATCAACATGTAACCTAATCTTCTTCAAAGCATATTGTCAGAGAGATCAACAATGACTGTAATCACATGATCTCTGAAACTCAACCAAGTAGAGACATCAGAGAATCCCGACTGGCTCCTATCTCTGCACATCCATTTCTCTGCTTAATATCTCCCAAAGAGCTTCGACTTAGCTAATAAAAACTTGAAAAATGGAAATCATTTTCTGATTTATTTTCATTCTTTCAAAAGATAAAAGAAGTAGGGAGGGAAGTTTTTAAACTTATTTCCTCTTGATTGTATATCTACTGCTATGTATATGTGTTACTAGTAGTACCAGCTGATAGGAAACAGAAACTAATCAGCTGCCTAATCACTGATACAACACATACTACTGATAACAGAAATTAGCCTAGACAGTATGATTTACAGTGTTACCCTTTTGGTATTTTCCAATCATTTCTTTAAAGTTCATTTATAAAATTTAAATACGCATTTCCATTGGAAAGAAGAATTTGCCCATGTTTTCCTATTAATATGTTAACATAACGCTTTCTTTTCCTAGTTAGCTATTCCCACAGGTATAAAGAAGGCTTGCACACCAACTTGAAAGAAGGTTGCATTTTAAAGAACAGTGGAAGGACTACTTAAAATGGTGCTTTAAACTGTGATTGTGCTCTGAACAGTAAGGGCTCAATGGAGGAGAGACGAGTCTTGATTATGCAGCTTGCCTGACCGAGCCTAATCAGAATTATTTCAGCACACTGCTTCACTACGGTCCCAGACCCATTAAACACGAAATGCTTCTGCAGGCCCATGTCTCGCTATGGCTCCCACTGTGCCTGTTACTTTGCGGCAGTGGTTACTCACTGGGCTACTCAAAACAATTTTTGGTAAATAGAGGTACTGGGTTTAACAGGCTCCTCACAATCTATCACTGAATCTGCCATCTTATGACAAGAATGGATACTATTCTACCAAAGCAGGACTCCTGGGACTGCCATGTAGAAGGAGGTCCTTTGAACTAATTCTTTATGTTGACCTAATAATGATTATGCCTTCCACAAAACCAACTGTCTTCCAAAATGTAATTTGAGGTATCTCATTTTAAACTCATCAGGTTATTATCTTTTGTCATCCAGTTTAACACACTCTGAAAGAGGTAGTTCCACTTTGGGGGCCCAGGGAGGTGACTCATGGCACCAAAATGTACACGCTGCTTTCTGCTTCCCTCAATCTCTCAGATTGTCCAGACCTATCCATTACTGGAATGTAACTAATTTTCTACATAATATAACTTAGTATCCATTTTAAGCACACAAAACATATTAGATGTGCTTTTTCACAGAAATATTTTTTTCATTTAAACCTCTCTCTCTCTCTCTCTCTCTCTCTCTCTCTCTCTCTATATATATATATATATATATATATATATATATATATATTTTGATTAAAGTAGATACAGGCTGGGCATGGTAGCTCACACCTGTAATCCCAATACTTTGGGAGGGCAAGCCGGAAAGACTGCTTGAGCCCAGTGGTTCAAGACCAGCCTGGGCAACACAGTGAGACCTTGTCTCTACATTAAAAAAAAAAAATTAGCTGGGTGTAATGGTGCACACCTGTAATAGTACCAGCTACTCGGGAGGCTGTGGTAGAAGGGTCACTTGAGCCCAAAAAGTCAAGGCTGCAGTGAACTGTGACTGGACCACTGTACTCCATCCTGGGCAACAGAGTGAGACCCTTTCTCTAAATTTAAAAAAATAGATATAATCAGAAATGTTCAGCTTTTAATAAAGTACTTTCTATGTCAATGTTATAGTTCTAAACATTGTAATGCATGTGTGGTATATGCACCCATGTGCCTCAGTTTCCTTATGTGTAAAATCAGGATAATACAGTACCTTCTTCAGAAGGCTATTATGAGGATTAAATGAATTAATATTCATAAATTACTTACATCAGTGCCTGGCACATAGCAGATGCTACGTATTTTTTAAAATAAATAAAAATAAAACAGATACCATCTATGAATGAAAAGATGAGTAGATGATTCTTTCAGGACTTCATCCAGAATGAAAGAGTTAGTTTATGTTCATGATATTTATTTTTGGCATTATTTAGCAGGCCATTATAACTGTCCCAGTTCACTCATTGCCAGTTTTTTTCTGCAATGTCTTTACACGTTCTCCTAGCACAGAAATGACTGATGCTTTTCTTTTGAAATTCTTCTTCAGGAAGTAAAAAGAATGTCAGCTAGCTGGCTGAACATGAGATAAAGTTTTTGTTAAAGTAGCCCATAAACTAGGGCGGTAAAAATGAATTAACCAAACATTTATTTCCTGTATGCTGAAATGCTATGTTATACCCAGAAGCTCACAGTCATCAAAGAATGTTTCTCAACACTGTAGATCTGCATAGTGGAGAGAAGTTAAGTGTCATGTCATTTGGTGAAAGTGCCACAGGAGTCATCTGTTTCTGTAAATACTGTACAGAGACCCAGGAACCCCACAGATAATTTGATGGCACAGCAGACTGATATCCTATTGCTTTTTCATAATTTACTGATAGGCAAAATGCCAAAATTCTAGAAAGGCGTCATAATGCTGAGTTAAGGGGAAAGGCCGAAAAAAATGTTTTTGATGCAAATTGGTACATTTTTCAATATTTTGAGAGCATAGTAGAGACTGAGTTACTTTCTGAATCTGGGCACTATCAAAACACCAAGATTGAAATTTGCTTTTTTGTGTGTGAAGACAGTCATCTCACATTCATTAATTCTCAGCTCACTTCTTCTTGTTCTTTCAATCACCATCTCCTGACCACTCATGTTCCACCTTGTTTAGAGTATATACGAGTTTTCCAAACCACTGCTTTTACAAAAGAACTGTGGTTTTGTGATAACTAAGAATGATTCCTTAAAAAAAGAATATCTGTGAATGAAAGTAGTCAAAACGCTAGATGCCTTAAAAAAAAGAAAAACTGAAACGAACCAGAATTTCTCGTGTAGTATATATTTGCAACACTTTATATAGAGCTTCTTTACAGCTACTAATATATGTATCATGACAATGTAGACATGGGGTGTGTCACTATAACATAAATCTTATTCAAAACATATGTCTAATTGCAGCATTGCATTTAAAGTCATCTTAGTGAGAATTACCTTGGTATACATGAAAATGTATCAGACAATTCAAAGAACAGAATAAATAATGTAATCATAACTGAAATTTGGAAGGATATAACAAGAGATAGAAATAAGAAGAAAGAAAAAGAAGGTTGTAATAAATAGAAAACATATTAAGGATCCAATCTATGAAATTGCTGTTTTGGAGGTCAAAAAAAGTCAAATATCAGCAATTTCACATGATTCAACCTAACTACTTCCCTGGGACTGGCCAACTCCAGTAACGTCCAATCACTTAACAGAAATACAACCAGTGTTCCCAGAACAAATAATTTCCATTTCTAACACTAGTTGTAAAACAAGACTTATTACCATTTTCTCTGAGTTTCTGTTGCTATAGCAATAATCTCCCAAACAGCCACACATTGCTGAAGTGTGTTCAAGTACTGAGGTAATTTTTTCCTACCTCTTTCTCATCATATATTTAAACCCACATACACACACCCTTTCTGGAATCATTCTCTCCAGAATATATCTCTATGTAAGAATATACTACATACAAGTTTATTTTTTAAATAACTTTACTGCTGACATCTAGCACCATATTTGAATAATGCAGAAGCAATTCATCTGTAGGACTAAAATAGAAAAAAGCTTCATAATTCTATTTTAACAAAACTCACTAAAATCACCCTAGCTGGAAGATATCTTTTTAATCGTATATTTTCAAATATTTTCTAAACTGTAAAGTTTGCCACCTGTTCCTAGAAAAAAAAATAACAAATTATCTTTTATTACAGTTGTTAGAATGATGTTTTGGGAACACATTAAAAACTAGGCACTCTGATATATTTTTTAATTGTCTGATCATTAGGTTAGAATCTGTCGAAAGATATGGAACCGTAACTCAATAAATTCAGAAACCCCTAAACACCTATTGTTCATACAATAGAAGGTTAAACCACCCAGATTAAGAGTTCCTAAAAGATCAATGCAACTCTTTTAACTCACTTTACTCCTTCTGCTACAATTTATCCTATTCATCACTCATCTTTCTTTACCTTAGACAACACTATGGGAAATAATAACATTCCTCACAAACCCCCATCTTTATTTTATCAGGCTTCCCTTACAGTTCTTGTTTGAATGTGTGTATCTCTGTGTGTGTGTGTGTGTGTGTGTGTGTGTGTGTGTTTGTGTGTGTCCTCATAATTTCAAAGAAGTTGTAATCTTAAATTTTTAATTTTTGAAGTCAACACTTTCATAAATATTTTTCATATTGCTAATAATATTCAGAATAATTTCAAGTTAACATACAACATGCCACTGAAATGCTGTGCCACAATTTTTATCACAACATCAAGATTTTTTTGAACACTTTCCTTAAAAAATAGAAGTAGAAACATGTTTATGGATGTGCCATTCCACATTTTTTAAATAGTTGCATTGTTATTTATAGCACAACCAGAAGTGCACGTGATCACCTTTACATGCCACAGAACTGGAAATTACCTTAAGATATTTCAAACAGTTCAACAGATGTAAGACATGGTAACCTTCCCAAACACCAACTGGCGTCTGTTACCCACGTGTTAGATTTTCATTGCCTACAGAATAAAATCCTTGGCCTATTATTCAAAATCCTTTACAATCCAGCTCCTGCCTAAGACTCTGAGTTTATCTTCCATAAGTCTTAGGCTGTTCCAGCTAAACAGGTCCATGGTGCCCACCCTTAACACACCAGGCCCATTCCACCTGTTTTCTCTGTTTGCAGACACTTTTCTTGGAATGTGTTCCTCACTCCTCTCACTCTGTTCAGGTCCCTCTCTTTCTTTAACACCAAGATCAGATCATTTGCCCCATGACAATTTAGCTGAGGGACACCGCCATCAGGGAGCTGTCCTTCTGTTCTGAGACCCTATCACCTAGTGCTTATTATGTACATTTACCACCTTGTTTACAGTTTAGCTTTTAAAAAATGCAATTCTCTCTTCTTCCCAACTTGAGCTATAAAGTATTTCTGTAACTGTAATGCCAAGTCTTGCACTTTGCACAAACTAGTTAACTATTAACTATGAGGCCAACCAGTGAGTGTGTGATGTGATATACAGCTATACCTTCTTGCATACAATTTTTACACAAAATTACATACAATTTAAGGAAACATATTTATTAAATTCACCGCCTCACATTCTGATGAGTGTGAATAATTAGTTCTTGGCTATATGACCTTCTCTCCGTGTTACCACTTCTTCTTTTTTATGCCTCCTGTCTTTCTTTTAATAGTCTTTCATTCATTCCGTCATTTTTACCAATTCGTCTGTCACTATTTTTCTTTTTCCCCAGAACTATTTTATTCCTCAGTTATTATTATGTTTATATTTCCTTCTTAGCTCATTTCTTCTACATAGTCATAAAGGGAGGAATGATGGTTAAGAGTTCTGGGGATCTGACCCTATGGTGGTGAGAAATCCTGGGGTCACATGCCAGATCTGTACCCTCACTAATTTGTGACCTTAGATGTTCTCCCTCTTCAAAACGAATTTTATTCATTTATAAATGGCCATAATACTAGTAATAAATCTCATAGAAATATATTGCAAAGAAATATATCTTCAAAACTAATTTTATCCATTTATAAATGGCCGTAACAGTAGTAATATATCTCATAGTAATATATCTCAAAGAAAAAAATGTTACTAGAATGCAAAGCATTATCTCATTTATTAGTAAATTCTTAATAATGTTAACTTTCAATAGTCACCTTATATCTCAATCTGCCTATTTATAAATTCTTTATTTTAAAATTTTGTTACTTCCTCCAATCATCTTATTTTCATACTATTTTTCATACAAATTCCCTCCACCTTACCTTTACTTCCTTTATTATTAATTGAAAAATAAAATGCAAAACAAACGTAATTAATTAGTAAAGAAAAATAGTGTTATGAAATGATTAATAGAGTAGAAAAAATAAAACTGGAAGCAATTTTGCTTACCTGTGTCTCCTTTATCTAAGGCTTTCCATTTTCCCTTCTCTTTCCAAGTTCATTGCAACTGCATACTTTCTTTTTCATATGTAGTAGTGTACCACGTAAGACGTTTCAATCAATGATGGACCACATGTAAAATGGCAGTCCCATAAGATTATACTGCATTTTTACTGTACCTTTCCTATGAATGTTTAGATATGTTTGGATATACAAATACTTATCATTGTGTTACAATTGCCTACAGTATTCAGCACAGTAATATGCTGTAGAGGTTTGTAGCCTAGGAGCAAAAGTCTATACCATATAGCCTAGGTATATCGTAGGCTATGCCATATAGGTTTATTTAAGCACACTCTATGATATTCACGCAACTATAAAATTGCCTAATGACACATTTCTCAGAATGTATCCCTGTCTTTAAACAACACACACACACACACACACACACACACACACACACACACACACAATTTCTTTTCTTCATGCCTAAAAGGCTTAAAGTTTCTTCACTCCTTTTATTTACAACCATACCCCCTAAATATAATGTATACTCTCGTGGACATTTCTAAAGCCCACCACTGTCAAAGCCATGCTCTTTAAAGGAATAATGTATACATAGAAGAAACAGAAAAACAGAGAGATGTTTGCCATCTCTGGGAAAGAATAGGGGCTATGATCCTGGATGGAAAGAACAAGATGAGTAAAGGTGAGGAGGGCTGGAATCTGGCCTGCCCAGGAAAGTCAGTTGCCCAATACTGGGCTTAGTTGTCCATTATCTGCCTGGGAAGTGACAAGTATGGCCAGATCACAGTCCTGCCTGAAACGAGAAACCCGACACGGGGGCGTGGCTCATGCGACAGCATGTGCCTGTGAGTGACTCAGACACACCAAGGAGGGAACAGGCTACAAAACATCACTCTTCCCACTTGATTTCTTCAGATTATTAACAAATAGAAATAAAACAGTATCCAGTAGTCAAGCAATAATAAAATGGTACACCCTGATATATCTAATATTTTATATAAGATCAGAAATGAGAACTAAAGAGGCAAATTAGGAAACAGGAAATTTTGACCATTTTGCTCTTTATATTAGGACAGGGTTATATAATAAAAGGTAGCATTTATCGAATCCTTCTATCACTGTTTTAGACATATTTACATCCATTAATTAACAATCTTTATAATAACACCATGATATATTTCCAACTACTATTGCCATTTTACAGAAGAGGACACTGAGGGTCAGAGAAGTAACTTGACTCAAGCCACAGAGCAAGAAAATTATGGAGCTGGAATTTGTTAGTGTACCCTTAGTGTTAGAGTACTCTCTTCCAAACCACAGATATTGTCACATAAGAATTTGTATTAAATCTCATGTTGACCATGCCATGCAAGTCATAATCACAGGATTACTAAAGCAATAAATGCTTGTGCCATTCATGTATTTTCCTTTACAGAACATATAAGAGATTCCCTATGTTTTTCCTCATAAAATAAAAAATAGAAGATAAGAGAGTAGAAACTTCCCTTCCAATTCCTCACCTCATGTTCTGTGAATCTGTTCTACCTGCTTCTTCTTTCTTCCTGCCCCACCATTTTTCACTGCAAACACAAGGGGCTGGCTGGCTGGCTGCCAAGTAAAGGAGACTAATTTGGAGAATGCTTGGGAGATCCCAGATTCAACTATTTTGATCTCTCTTCTATTCCTTAGATGCAGAAAATGCCTTCCCACTAATCTCACACAGAAGTCCCCAAAGACATATGTCCTTAGAACTAATTTCAGGGTACTGAAGTGAAAAATGCTTTTTATTGGCTTTCAGATGTATTTTTCTTCCAGCTGAACCACAGAAATCTTACTGTTGCTGCAAACTGACTGCACACTGTCCTCCCATACCTCACATTATATTCCTGGGAGAGATTCTGGCTCACACATACGACCGATCCATGACTCAACGTCACTCTATTAACTATCTACTGTTTCCCTCTGTGGCTTAATTCTTTTCCCCCCTATTTACATTTTTCACAGTCAGTAGAAAGCACTACAGTTGATGAGGATTAATATGGAAAATAAAAGAATATTTCAATTACCTATCTTTACATCAAGACACTACTTCTGAAAATGCCTCTCTCCTAATTTGATTTAAAATGACCTTACACATAAATGCAACCCCAGAGACCCAAATTATTCTGTTCTTTATAAATTGTTAGTCGTCCATGACTCCTGCTTTATTCAAGTGACCTTTCTTCTAATTCAGGATTTTGCTGACCTTATTTTCCATAGTTAATTACTCATATTTAAGAGGTTGTCTAATACCATCCAACTCATTTACATAACTGAGGCAGGCAAATCCAGGACAGGACCTTAAGCTACTTCTACCAGCCCAGAGCCCCTTTCTGGCTGTCTAATCCAATTTGATGCTTTTTGTGGTGGAGCTTCTGTTATTCGGTGTGTTTGCATCCATTTGTATGTACCCAGAAGAATGGATACAGTGTTCACAAAAATAAAATGATAAATAGCACAGAAATTTTTTAAAACAATGAAAACCAGAGAGATTACCTGATTATAAATTATCTGTAGGAATTAACAGCTAAACCTAGTTGCCTTTCAAACAACATTATATGTTGAATTTTTTAAAGTCATGGATATTGATTACGAATATGTTAAGTTTAAAAGGTTCTCCTGATTTTCCTTCACTACCCTCAGTATTGTGCTAGCCAAGAATATAGTTTTCCAGAGTCTTCTGGGTTTCACTAGGAACTTAAAAATGTTCTAAAATATTTTATGTAAGGAAACCCAACATAATTCTATAGAGACCTACTAAACATAAGCTCTCTCATCATCCTCACATATCTTAAAAATTTTCCAAACACATTGTAAAATTCACGTAAAAAACTGAATGTAAAAATTATTTTTAGTTAAAAAATAACTTTCACATCTCTTAAGTAATGACAAATAAATAATTACAAGTAAATAACTACAGTTATATAGATTCCTATTTGAATTAAAAGATAATTTAAATTAAGATAACAGATAAGACAGAAAATTCTCAAGAAGAGTTTTTCCAATAAGTTATTGATATGAGCAAATAATAGTATGTGTGTGTATATACATATATATTGCACTATAGTGGAAAACTGGTTAACACAGCTGGGCGCTGTGGCTCACGTCTATAATCTCAGCACTTTGGGAGGCTGAGGAGGATGGATCATTTGAGGCCAGGAGTTCAAGACCAGCCTGGCCAACATGGTTAAACCCCATCCCTACTAAAAACACAAAAATTAGCCAGATGTGGTGACTCATGCCTGTAATCCCAGTACTCAGGTAGGTAAGGTAGAAGAATCACTTGAACCTGGGAGGCAGAGGTTGCAGTGAGCTAAGACTGTGCCACTGCACTCCAGCCTGGGCAACAAAGTGAGACTTTGTCTCAAAAAACAACCCAAAAATCAAACTGAAACAAAAATTCAGTTAAGACATCTAATATTTCCATAATTCATTTCAGCTGCTATGAAAAGTAATAGCACATACTACTCTCCCAAAGTGAGCAATTAACAATAATGTTCAATGAACTGTTTATACTCCATACTGACATTTTGTCCCATTAAATACCAATTTCCTAAGTATTTATTAAATGACTATTGCATGAAATGTACCATTTTAGGAGCTACTGGGTATATAAAAATTTTATAGTGGGAGGAATCACAGTAATTATTTAGCTTATATTTCTCACTTCATAGTTGAGAAAAAAAAGTACACAGAGACAATTGCCCACTCTGGGCAATAATGTCCTAATCTACTTACAAACAAAAATACATTTTGGAATTAGGGCATCATTCTTGCTTCCTTTCATTACATGAAGTCAAGGATAAGGGGGAGGGAGAAAGTAAGAAGGAAGGCTTGCTTCTGATTCTATCTAGAGAATAGGATTCAACTCAATCCATGGAAGTTTTAATGAAACAAATTAGCAGGAGCTGATGAACAGGGGATGAAGAATGTGAGTCCCCAATAAATTCAATATTTTATAAAGAAAAAGTGGAATGATGAAGTGAATTCAAATAGGAAAACTGATCGCTTCACTGTGTATATTATATATGAACATACAAGAGGGCTGGAATGAGAACAGAAAGTCTGGGTTCTAGGTTCATCCTTGAATCTTAGTGAACTGTGTAATGCTGGCAGGTTACTCAACCCAGGAACTTTCCTCAATTATTCAGTAAGATGACTACTAGGTAATTACAAATACCAAATCTGGCACAAAGTTCCCAAAATCCCATAGGAAGAGGTTTGTCTGGAAAATAAGGAAAATCTATCTAAATATTAAAGCTGTTCAAAAATGGCATGCATACTGCTGCAAAACAGTGATGATATGTTTGAGTTTTTATAAGAGCAATTTCTACCTTGAGATTGATCTAAATATTCTCAAAATCTTGCTATGAACTGTTTGTGTCCTCCCGCCAAATTCATATACTAAAGCCCTACTCTTCAGTGTGATAGTATTCAGAGGTGCAGACTTTGGGACATAACCAGGTCATGAGGGTGGAGCCTTCATGATGGGATTAATTCCTGTATAAGAAGAGACATGACAGATGAGCTCTCTCTCCACCATCTGAGGATACAGCAAGCTGGCCATCTGCAAACCAGGAATAGGGCCCTCACCAGGAACCCCACTGGCCAGCACCTTGGTCTTGGACTCCCCAGCTTCCAAAACTGTGAGAAATAAGTTTCTATTGTTTAACTCACCCAGTCAATGTTACTTTGTTACAGCAGTCTGAGTGAATTAAGGCAGTCCAAAAGCTATGTCATACCCTGCAAACTGTGTAAGTCTAGCAGACCTAGAACAATGGATGTATATGGGAGTACCCAGGAGTCAAAGGCAGGGGGGCAGATAAAAGCAGGCCATGACAACTGCTATGGGCTGTAAAAGCCACTGATGGGCATTCAGCATGAGATGATCCGATTTTCATTTAGAAAGGTTTCTTTGATGGCTGTGCGGGGATAGATTTGAGAAGCTGCTACGGAGACTAGCTATGGTAGTTCAGGTAAGAAATTATGCAGGCTTCAGGGCAGGCAGTGGGGGTGGAGAGCAGACAATGATAGTGAAATTTACTTAAGGGGCAGTGTCAACACAATTTAGGAGCAGAAGGAATTCAGAGATACCACATCCAATTCTTTATTTTATGGATGAGGAAACTTTGGGCTAGACAGGTTAATTTACTTGTTTAAGAATCTAAATTTAACTACTGGCAAGGCTAAAATTATCTGAGTCTCCTCATTTCCAGGGCTCCTTTTCCTCCCAACACAGTATGCTTTTTTACATGTTAAAATGTTTTGCATGTGAAAGAAGCATATTATCCAGTATTAGCCATCTTCATTATTAAACACAACTGTATAGACTATTCTGTCATTATACATTATTCCATATTTCTGCTCACTACATGGATAAATAGCTGGTTAACATTAGGTTAACTTAAGAAAATAAAAATACACAGGTTTATTTTGAGACTTAAACATTCTTTTCTCAGAACTACCTCCTACTCTATTGTAAATAGAGGACAAAAAGTACTGGGTTTGATGTCACCTCTTACAATGATGGTATTTTTCTGGCCAATATGCATGAGTTTTGGGAAGATTAAGTGGGAGAAAACCTGGAGCTGGGGTACAGACAGGCTCTCTAACATCTAGAGCGTGCTGCCCAATCTAGTAATCACTAACCACAGGTGGCAATTAAGCCCGTGAAATGTGGCTGCTCTGTACTGAAACTGCATGAATACACGTATATTTGGATTTTGGACATTTAGTAGGAAAAAAGCAGAATGTGAGCGACTTCATTAATTGTTTAATATTCATCATTTGTTTAATTGATAACACTTTAGATTTATTGGGTTAAACAACAAACATTAAAATTAATTTCACCTATTTCTTTTTACTGTTTAAAAATGTATCTACGAGAAAATTTAAAATTACATATGTGGCTCATGTTATATTTCTATTAGACTGTGCAACTGTAGAAACTTACAATGCCTCTCAAGGAAGTAAGGCACTCATAAATAACATCATAGCTACCAGGTGACCAGTAAAAGAAGCTATGGAGAAAAACTCTGTATAGGCTAATCAGAATTTACCTAGGCTGCAATCACCCAAAAGCCGAGAAAGAAAACCCCAATAAAATAAAGTCCTGGATTCCATTTCAAAATCAGAATGAGAACCATTCCCTGAGGATTTGAACCCCAAAAAAGTCTTTCTAAGGACATATATATATATATATATATATATATATATATATAATTTTCCTTAACTAATACTTAATCCTTAAACCCTGAAATTCATGAGTGGAAGTAGTATTTTCCTAAGTCAGGGGGATCCAAGATATGCCTCAGGAGCAGTTCTCTTAAGCGAGAATCTTTTGCTTATGAGGATAGAGCTTCGCAGAAAGTTTTGAGCAGCTTCCAAAAAATGTGAGGAATGCCTCAAGGCTGGCCACACAAAGCGCTCTCCTTGGTCCTGAGATCTGTCTTTGGTTGAGCTCAGTCTCTGATTCCCTGGTCTGTGAATTGAACCCCTCCACCTTAGCCCTGCCCTGCTTTTTTGGCTTTGCCTAAACCCGCCTCCTCCCTACCCCCATACTCTGTGCATATCTCAATCACCATGCTCTAGGAGGGTATGTTTATACATTCGCCTCTCCCACCGGATGGAGCTCCTTGAGGCTAGGAACAGCATTCTGTATTCATCTTTGTGCCCCAAATATGGAGGTAAGAAGTAGGCACTCAATAAATGAATAAATGTCTACCCAATACCTGTAACTGTGCTACTTTGTGATGTGCTGTATCTCCTTTGCTTGGCAGGGAAGAAATTTGAGAAAAAGATAGATTTAAGATGGATTTTCTTGTGGGTAGAGATGTGCATGCATGTGTGTGTGTGTGTGTGTGTGTAGGTGAGGGAGTGAATATATGTGTAGGAGGCACAGTGGAAAATTTCAGAGGAGGGGAAGAGCTAGGGCAAAGACCCAGAGTGGTAACAACAAGGTTTGCCCAGAACTTGACAAGTTCTGTTAGACTGAGGTTGGGGGTTGTGAGGGAGTCAGAAATAAGCCTTATCTGGCAACTAGGGAGATTGGCTGCTATCCTTGGGCAGGGAACAAGAGCTTCAGAAAGATCTTATTTAGAGGACTGACAAGATAAAAGGAGTATTTTAGGGAACAGTGTGCTGTGGGAGAGGATTGAAGGAAAAAATAGCATTTAAAAAGTTACTGGGGTATTAAATGGGGGGGAAAGGCTCCTTGGGCTTGATTCTTGAGGCAGAGTTGCAGAAAATAAGAATTGGGGCTGAGGGCAGTGGCTCATGCCTGTAATGCCAGCACACTGGGAGGCCAAGGCGGGCAGATCACTGGTGGTCAAGAGTTTGAGACTAGCCTGGCTAATATGGTGAAACCCTGTCTCCACCAAAAAACACAAAAATTAGCCAGGCATGGTGGTGCACACCTGTACTCCCATCTACTAGGGAGGCTGAGGCAGGAAAATCACTTGAACCCAGGAGGCAGAGGTTACACTGAGCTGAGATCACACCACTGCACACTAGCCTGAGTGACAAAGCAAGACTGCATCTCAAAAAAAAAAAAAAAAAAAGAATTGGAAAGGAAATTCTGTAGGGGCAGCCAAGGAATGTATGAGCTATCAAGATGGGAGGGATGCATTGGCAAGACAGGATTTAGGGAAGTTTTGCTATATGATGGGCTGTGTAAAATCTCTATGTACAAAAACCTAAGTACAATCTATATTATTTTTCAGGGATTTCACAATTGGGCTGATGAGTAATTGAATGTGACTCTACAGCCTAGAAACTGACCAGAGAGCACGGGTTTGCCAAGTTTTAAGTTGTTTGCACTTTTATTACTGCTCTGAGCCTCTCAGCAATTTTGACATCACTTATTTAAGTCACTATTCTTGTTATTGCTCTTTAAATCTGTCTAGTTATGAACTCTTAAATCTTGTTCTTAGTCAAGGATCCAGTCTATTTTCAGATCTTATTCATTATAATGTGTATTTCATCTTTTATTATTAATGGTTGCATACCACTTTTGCATAAACAGGAAGCACTCACCCTCATCATATGACATTTCTTACTGTGGTACTTCTATTTCCCTTCTCCAAAGCATGATAGTCTCTGACCTATCTCCCTGTTTCCACCCTTGTCCCTATAGAGAGGTCATAGCGATCACTTAAAACAGAAACAGACTGGATAGAATCCAAGATGGCCAAATACAAACAGCTCTGTAGTGCAGTTCCCAGCAAGAACACAGAGGGTAAGTGATCACTGCATTTCTAAATGAACTTTTACTGCCCACAGACCAGGAGATTCTCAAGTGGAAAAGCACCACGTGTCTCCAGCATGGCTGTTTCAGCCAGTGCAGCAGGTCTCCGCACAAAAACTCACACAAATCTGGGCAGCTATTTCAACTGGCACCTGGAATGCCTGGGAAACGGTCACCCATTCAACTGAAAAAAAGGTGGCTGAAACAGGGAGCCAGGTGATCTGGCTTGGTGGGTCCCATCCCCACAAAGACAAGCAATCTGAAACCCTCTGGATTCAGAGAGTCACAGCAAGCACAGGTGGACCTGGAACAGCCCAGCTCTGTCGGGGGAAGGGCATCTGCCATTACCAAGGCAGTTCACCACTCCCGAGGCAGTCTGCCATTACCGAGGCAGTCTGCTATTACAGACACAGTCTGCCATTACAGAGGCAAACCGCCATTACTGAGGCAGTTCTAACTATACCTCTATAAACAAAACTGCAAGAAAGTTCACACAGCAGCTGGGCACAGTCCACAGCAGCTCAGCAACACCTCTGCTGGCAGACTGTGACCAGGCTATATCCTTGTTGGGCAGGGCATCTCTGAAAAAAGGCAGCAGTACATCATGAACTTATAACTAAAACCCACCTTCCCAGGAGAAAGCACCTGGGGAAAAAAAGGTGGTTATGAGTTACACTGTAGCAGACTTAAACGTACCTGCCCAGCAGCTCTGAATGGAACAATGGAGCTCACAGTTCAGCACATGAGCTCCAATAAAGGACAGACTGTCTCCTCAAGCAGCTCCCCAACCCCCGTATATCCAAAGAGACACCTCATAAAGGAGAGCTCAGGCTGACATCTGGCAGGTATCCTTCTGGGACAAAGATAACAGAAGAAGAAACTGGCAAGAACCCTTATGGTTCTGCAGCACTGCAGGTAATCCCTAAGCAAGCAGGATCTGGAGTGGACCTTCAGCAGTACTACAACAGAGGGGCCTGTCAGAAGGAGAACTAAAAACAGAAAGAAACTTCATCATCAACAAAAAGGAAAGCAACTCAGAGACCCCATCCAAAAGCCACCAACTACAAAGACCACAGGTAGATAAATCCACAAAGACAGGAATAAACCAGCACAAAATGGATGAAAACACCCAAAACGAGAATGTGTCTCCTAGGGATCACAATTCCTCAACAGCAATGGAACAAGGCTGGATAGAGAATGAGTCTGATGAATTGACAGGAACAGCCTTCAGAAAGTAGGTAACAACAAACTTCTCTGAGCTAAAAGAACATGTTGTAAACCAATGCAAAGAAACTAAGAAGCTTAAAAAAAGGTTTGATGAAATGCTAATGAGAATAAACAGCCTAGAGAAGAATATAAATAACTTGATAGAGCAGAAAAACACAACACGAGAACTTCGTGAAGCATACACAAGTTTCAATACCTGAATCAAC
>NW_016107507.1:1480168-1488998 GCF_001604975.1 Cebus imitator
GAAATATGGGATTATGTGAAAAGACCTAATCTACCTTTGATAGGTATACCTGAATGTGACTGAGAGAATGAATCCAAGCTGGAAAACACTCTTCAGGATATTATCCAGGAGAACTTCCCCAATCTAGCAAGGCAGGCCAATATTTAAGTCCAGGAAATAATAAAAAAAACCCCACCAAGATATTCCTCAACAACAGCAACCCCAAGGCACATAATCATCAGATTCACCAGGGTTGAAATGAAGGAAAACATGTCAAGAGCAGCCAGAGAGAAAGGTCAGGTTACCCACAAAGGGAAGCCCATCAGACTCACAGCGGACCTCTCAGCAGAAACCCTACAGGCCAGAAGAGAGTGGGGGCCAATATTCAACATCCTTAAAGAAAAGAACTTTCAACCTATAATTTCACATCAAACCAAACTAAGCTTCATAAGTGAAGGAGAAATAAAACCCTTTATGAACAACCAATTGCTCAGAGATTTCATCACCACCAGGCCTGCTTTACAAGAGCTCCTGAAAGAAGCACTAAACATAGAAAGGAAAAGCAGTACTAGTCACTCGAAAAACATACCAAATCGTAAAGAGCAATGACACAATGAAGAAACTGCATCAACTAATGGGCAAAACAACCAGCTAGGATCAAAATGGCAGGATCACATTCACAGATAACAGTATTAACCTTAAATGTAAATGGACTAAATGCCCCAATCAAAAGACACAGACTGGCAAATTGGATAAAAAGTCAAAACCTATCAGTGTGCTGTATACAGGAAACCCATCTCACACGCAAGGATACACAAAGGCTCAAAATAAAGGGAGGAAGGAAGATTTACCAAGAAAATGAAGAGCACAAAAAAAGCAGGAGTTGCAATCCTAGTCTCTGATAAAATAGATTTTAAACCAACAAAGATCAGAAGAGACAAAGAAGGACACTACAAAATGGTGAAAGGATCAATACAACAAGAAGAGCCAGTGATCCTACATACATACTCACCCAAAACAGGAGCATCCAGATACATAAAGCAAGTTATTCGTGATCTATAAAGAGACTTAGACTCCTGCAAAATAATAGTGGGAGACTTTAACACTCCACTGTCAATATGAGACAGATCAATGAGACAGAAAATTAACAAGGATATCCAGGACTTGAACTCAGATCTGGGCCAAGCAAACCTAACAGACATTTACAGAACTCTTCACCCAAAATCCACAGATATACATTCTTCTCAGCACCACATCGTACCTACTCTAAAATTGACCACATAATTGGAAGTAAATCACTCCTCAGCAAATGCAAAAGAATGGTAATCATAACAAAAAGTCTCTCAGACCACAGTGCAATCAAATTAGAACTCAGGATTAAGAAACTAACTCAGAACTACACAACTTCATGGAACCTGAACAACTGACTCTTGAATGTTGACTGGATAAATAATGAAATGAAGGCAGAAATAAAGATGTTCTTTGAAACCAGTGAGAACAAAGACACAATGTACCAGAATCTCTGGGACACATTTAAAGCAGTGTCTAGAGGAAAATTTATAGCAATAAATGCCCATATAAGAAGCAAGAAAAGATCTAAAATCAACACCCTATCATCAAAATTGAAACAGATAGAGGAGCAAGATCAAAAAAGCTGAAAAGCTAGCAGAAGACAAGAAATAACTAAGATCAGAGCAGAACTGAAGGAGACAGAGACACAAAAAAACCCTTAAAAAATCAATAAATCCAGGAGCTGGTTTTTTTCAAAAAATCGGCAAAGTAGGCCACCAGCTAAATTAATAAAAAAGAAAAGAGAGAAGAATCAAATAGATGCAATAAAAAATGATAAAGGGGATATCACCACAAATTCCACAGAAATACAAACTACAATCAGAGATTACTATAAACACCTCTATGCACATAAATCAGTAAACCTGGAAGAAATGGATAAATTCATGGACACTTGCACCCTCCCAAGCCTAAACCAAGGAAGATGTCAAAACCCTGAATAGACCAATAACAAAGGCCAAAGTTGAGGCAGCAATTAATAGCCTACCAACCAAAAAAAGCCCAGGTCCAGATGGGTTGACAGCCAAATTGTACCAGACATACAAAGAGCAGCTGGAACCAGTCCTTCTGAAACTATTCCAAACAATCCAAAAAGAGGGAATCTTTCCCAAATCATTTTATGAGACCAAGATCATCCCCGATACCAAAACCTGGCAGAGACTTAAGAAGAAAAGAAAACTTCAGGCCAATATCCATGATGAACATAGATGCAAAAATCTTCAATAAAATACTGGCAAACCAATTCCAATAGCACATCAAAAAGCTTATCCATCATGATCAAGTAGGCTTCATTCCAGGGATGCAAGGCTGGTTTAACATGCACAACTCTATACATGTAATTCACCACATAAACAGAACTAAAGACAAAAACCCCATGATCATCTCAACAGATGCAGAGAAGGCCTTCAACAAAATTCAACAGCCCTTTATGCTAAAAACTCTCAATAAACTAGGTATTGACAGAACATATCTCAAAATAATAAAAGCTATTTATGACAAACCCACAGCCAATATACTGAATGGGCAAAAACTGGAAGCATTCCCTTTGAATGTGGCACTAGACAAGGATGCCCTCTCTCACCATTCCTATTCCATACAGTATTGGAAATTCTAGCCAGATATTTCAGGCAAGATGGAGAAATAAAGGGTATTCAATTAGGAAAGGAAGAAGTCAAATTGTCTCTATTTGCAGACAACATGATTGTATATTTAGAAGACCCCATCATTTCAGCCCAAAATCTCCTGAAACTGATAAGCAACTTCAGCAAAGTCTCGGGATATAAAATCAATGTACAGAAATCACAAGCATTCTTATACACCAATAACAAAGAGAGCCAAATCAAGAATGAACTACCATTCACAATTGCTACAAAGAGAATAAAATACCTAGGAACACAACTAACAAAGGAAGTAAAGGACCTCTTCAAGGAGAAACTACAAACCACTGCTCAAGGATATAAGAGAAGACACAAACAGATGGAAAACCTTCCATGCTCATAGTTAGGAAGAATCAATATTGTGAAAATGGCCATACTACATAAAATAATTTATAGATTCAATGCTATCCCCATCAAGCTACCTATGATCCTTTTCACAGAACTGGAAAAAACCACCTTAAACTTTACATGGAACCAAAAGAGAGCCCACATAGCCAACATAATCCTAAGCAAAAAGAACAAAGCTGGAGGCATCATGCTACCTGACTTCAAACTATACTACAAGGCTACAGTAATCAAAACAGCATGGTGCTAGTATCAAAACAGAGATATAGACCAATGGAACAGAACAGAGGCCTCAGAGGCAATGCCGCACATCTACAACCATCTGATCTTTGACAAACCTCACAAAAACAAGCAATGGGGAACGTATTCCCTGTTTAATAAATGGTGTTGGGAAAACTGGCTAGCCATATGCAGAAAGCAGAAACTGGACCCCTTCCTGAATCTTACAATAAAATTAACTCCAGATGGAAAAAAGACTTAAGCATAAGACCTAACACCATAAAAACCCTAGAAGAAAACCTAGGCAAAACCATTCAGGACATAGGCATAGGCGAGGATTTCATGACTAAAACACCAAAAGCATTGGCAACAAAAGCCAAAATAGACAAATGGGATCTAATTAAACTTTAGAGCCTCTGCACAGCAAAACAAGCATTCATTAAAGTGAACTGGCAACCAACAGATGGCAAAAAACTTTTGCAATCTACCCATCTGACAAAGGGATAATATCCAGAATCTACAAAGAACTAAAACAGATTTACAAGGAAAAAAAAAAAAAAACATTCAAAAGTGGGCGAAGAATATGAACAGACACTTTTCAAAAGAAGACAGATATGAGGCCAACAAACATACGAAAAAATGCTCATCATCACTGGTCATTAGAGAAATGCTAATCAAAACCACATTGAGATACCATCTCACACTAGTTAGAATGGCAATCATTAAAAAATCTGGAGACAACATATGCTGGAGAGGATGTGGAGAAATAGGAACACTTCTACACTGTTGATGGGAGTGTAAACTAGTTCAACCATTGTGGAAGACAGTGTGGTGATTCCTCAAGGAGATAGAAATAGAAATTCCATTTGACTCAGCAATTCCATTACTGGGTATATATCCAAAAGATTATAAATCATTCTATTATAAAGACACATGCACAAGTATGTTCATTGTGGCACTGTTTACGATAGCAAAGACCTGAAACCAACCCAAATGCCCACTTATGATAAAATGGACACGGAAAATGTGGCACATATACACCATGGAATACTATGCAGCCGTACAAAACGATTAGTTTGTGTCCTTTGTAGGGACATGGTTGAACCTGGGAACCATCATTCTCAACAAACTGACACAGTAACAGAAAATCAAACACTGCATGTTCTCACTCATAGGTAGGTGTTGAACAATGAAAACACATGGACACAGGGAGGGGAGCATCACGCACTGGGGTCTGTTGAGGGGGACTAGGGAAGGGACAGAGGAGGGTGGGGAGTTGGGGAAGGATAACATGGGGAGAAATGCCAGACATAGGTGATGAGGATGGAGGCAGCAAACCACATTACCACATATGTACCTATGCAACAATCCTGCATGTTCTTTACATATACCTCAGAACCTAAAGTGCAATGAAATACATATTTAAAAAAAAAAAAACAGAAACAGATTATACTCCAAATTCCTTGCCATGGCTACGAAGTTCCACATGATTGGGTTCTTTTCAATGTGACCAAAGGCATTCCCTCTCATTTCTCTCATCAGTGATCATGCTTCACCCAAAATGGCTCTTTTAGTTCCCTGAATCTACCAAGTTCTTTCCTGTCTCAGGGCCTTTACACCAGCTATTCCTTCCACTGGATAACCTTCCCTCTAAATACCTATGATTTAATTCTCAACACTCAGGTTTCTGCTCAAATGTCACTTTCTCAAATGCTACCTTACTCACTTCCCTCTATACTCTCTGAAATGGCTTTACTGCCCTCACCTCCGTAGCCTTACTCTGGTGTTTATTATCATCTAAACTCACTGTTCAACAATCCAAAGATGCTCATAGTGATGGAAATTATTAGTGTTCCTCTGGGATCCCCTTGGCACTCATCCTTTTGGGCACACTAACGACTTTCTTCTCTGTAAGTAACTGTGACTCTTTTACCCTGACTGGCTTTCTCTGTTTTCTATCTCACATGCCCACTCCCCTGTTGCTGTCTACAAAAAAAAAAAAAAAAATTACTTGCACTCAAATGCTTATCTGAGAGTTTGCTTTGTGTATAACGCAGCTCATCTTTTTCTTTTTCTTCTTTCTTTCCTTCTATCTTTTTAAATGATATCGCATCTTTGAAATCAGAATCACTTTCCAGTAGACAGCTTGTCACAATTTAGTTGGTAGCATCTTTCTTTTCATGATCTTACATAAATTTGGGAACTTGTTGACCGGGATCCCCAACAGCATATATGCTATATACAGAAATTTGTCTGTTTCATTCTTAATTCTCAGGAATGTCCCTGGTATGCTGAACAGTGCCTAGCACAGAATAGGTAGTTTATGAAAACATTTGATCAAATGTGGAATTGAGAGGTGCTATGATTTGAATACATTCCCCAGAGTTAATATGTTGGAACCTAATCCCCAATGCAACAGTGTTGACAGGTGGGACTTTAAAGAGGTGAATGGGTGAACAGACTAGTAATATTAACTCGGGAGTGGGATCCTGATAAAGGGATGAGTTTGGCCCCCTTCCTCTGTCTTGCCCTTCTGCCTTCTGCCATGGGATAACACAGCAAGAAAGCCTTTACCAGATGCAGGCCCCTTGACCTTGGACTTCCTAACCTCTAAACCCGTAAGATATAAATCTTTGTTCTTTATAAATTACCCAGTCTCAGGTATTCTATTATAGCAACACAAAATGGTCTAAGACAAGGGGATAATGTCACCTCCCTTCAACAGCCAGAACTTACTTCCCAGAGAAATGGATCATGGAGGTCCCTTACAGAATAGACAAGCTTCATCACTGAATTCTGGAGGACCAAGAGGCAACACTGGTAGATACAAGAAGCAACAGCATTATTGGATTGATTGGATCAGGGCTCTCTCCACTTAGTATAAAATTTGGGATAGACTTTGGGATCAGAAAACCTAAAATGTCATATTTATTTTATTGTCTTTTTGACAACTCAGGAGGAGGAGGGCCTGAACCCATGGAGGGAGACACTGGACTTACTGCTAATATGACAGGCTTAAATAATTAACCAGAAACTTATTAAGATGAAACAGGAATTGCAATTCAGGATTGTAGAGTAGGTCACACTGTCTACATTTTTGGTTTTTTAATAAGCTAGCTATGTAGATTTTTGAAACAAGACAAAATATATGTTTAACAAAAGAAAACATTTGTCTTTTTGAATTTCCCGTGCAAACACTGCAGTGCAATTACGTCGTTTGTACAGACCCATTAGTCATCCATAGTAAGGCTACTAACAGACAATCTCACAGAATGTAGAGACATCTGTGCTGTTGCCCTGAGAGTGCCTTAGGGCCTTGGGGATCCCTCTCAAAGCAAAGATTAAAAGACCACTCACTCCCCGACTACAGTCTTTAATGACTAAGTGGCACTAACAACAAAACCACCATTATACAAATTATGATTCATATTTTAAGAATATTCTATCCTCTAAGAATTGACTTGAGATGATTTATTTCTATACAGGTCATCAAAAGCTTACACATTTAGGTTGCTAGTGAAAATTGCATATTTTGCTAACTTGGAAGGCAAGATATTGCATCCTATTGGCAACTCCCTGGAGTCCACCAGTCCATTAAAATAATGAGAGTTGTAATGTTTCCCCAGCAAAATTAAGAGCATCTTAATTACTTAATCTCCAGTGAGTGACATACATATTAATTTTATGCATAATCTAATCAAAGAGCTACTGAACAGTGTTCTGTGTTTAAGTCAAAGAACATTTTCCTTCAAAGGTGAGCTTTGGTTGGCCAATATCAGAACTACTAAAGAAAGTAAATACGGAGTATCAGGTGTGCCTGGATGCTGGAAAGGTTACTCTGCCTATGATATATGTTTTTTTTTTTTAATTCATTTACACTTCTATGGAGGAAAATTATTTTTTCAGATAACATTCTTGGAATTTATATAAAAAATAATCACATACAGAAATGTTTTATACTTATTTTGTAAAACTGTTACTGACAATGTTTTACTTGACAAATATCAACAGAATAATGGTGGTTAATTTTTCCTGAAAATCAACTTTTGTTTCCTCTTGGGGAAAAAAATCTGTTCCTCCCCTAAACATTCTGATTTCAGTCAATAGCATGACCTTGTTATTTGAATCATCAAGCTAGGAGTCCTGAATTGTTCTCTTTTCCTCAAACCATTTATCTACAGTAGTCACAAATAGTGTTGGAGTTTAGAACACTAACACTCACCCATACATCTAATCCATCAGTAAATCTCATTGATTATGCCTCAAAATATATTCTAAACCCATCCATTTCTCTCTAAGCCTGCATGCTACCTTAGACCAAGCCACGATTTTTTTCCACACATGCATTCTTTTTTAATTATACAAGTGACATTTCTTTTTTTTTTTTTTTTTTTTGAGACAGGGTCTCACTCTGTCACCCAGGCTGGAGTGCAGTGGTATGATTATGATCCTCCCACTTTAGCCTCCTGAGTAGCTCAAACTACAGGCATGTGCCACCACACCCAGCTAACTTCTAAATTTCTTGTGTAGAAACGTGTTCTCATTATGCTTCCCAGGCTGGTCTTGGACTCCTGAGTTCAAGCAATCTTCTTGCTTCAGCCTTCCAAAGTGCATGGATTACAGGCATGAGCCACTGCACCTAGCCTTCCATTTTCTTCTGTATGATTTATTATCTAGAATAAAGACTTCATGAAAACAAAGTCCTCTTGTATCTTATTTTATGCTATGTCCCCTGTTCTTAGGACACATGGCAGGTGTACAATTATTTGTTGAAAGAATAAATGAATACATGAATGAGTTTTCAACCATGTGCTAGGCATTGTGCAAAGCACTTTACAAGCAATGTTGCTTTTGATCTCCAGCAGCTACATGAGATAGGGACCATTATAATCTCTATTGCACAGAGGAACGCTGGGTTCACACACCAGTAAGTGGTAAGGACAACCACTCCACATAAGTCCATTTCCAATGTGTCATATTGGACTGATCATGTAATGTTTTAAAGTTTCAGTTTTCTCTCCTGAGGAAAAAGTATCATGTATCTGTCCTTTTAAATTTCTTGTGTAAATCAGAGAATCCTTGAAAATAAATCATAGAATCATCTAGCCACCAGTTACTTTAGACAGTCGTTAAGTCTAGCTCTCAATTCCACTATATATGAATTATCCAACAATGAAGTATCCAGCAATGCATACATGTATAAGTATAAATAGGATTTCCAAGAAATATACAAATGGTTTAACATTAGAAAATATACTAAAGTAGACCGGGCACGGTGGCTCATGCCTGTAATCCCAGCACTTTGGGAGGCCAAGGTGGGTGGATCACCTGAGGTCACAAGTTCAAGACCAGCCTGGCCAACATGATGAAACCCTGTCTCTATTAAAAATTAAAAAGAATTAGCTGGACATAGTGGTAGGCGCCTGTAATCCCAGCTACTCAGGAGGCTGAGGCATGAGACTTGCTTTAACCTGGAAGTTGGAAGTTGCAGTGAGCCGAGATCAATCACGCCACTGCACTTCAGCCTGAGCAACAGAGCAAGACTCCATCTCAAAAAAACA
>NW_016107507.1:1489353-1494306 GCF_001604975.1 Cebus imitator
TGCCTGAACCCAGGAGGCGGAGGTTGCGGTGAGCCGAGATCACGCCATTGCACTCCAGCCTGGGTAACAAGAGCGAAACTCCGTCTCAAAAAAAGAAAAAGAATCAAGAATAGGACAAGGATGCCCATTATCACCACTTCTACTCAACTAAAGACAGGTAAAATAAAAGGAATTAAAGGCAATATAATGAAATGAAAAGTCAGTCAAAACCAGAAATATTCACAGACATTATGATTAGCTGCAAAGAAAACTCAAGAGCATTTATAGATATACTGACAGAATTCATACAGATTTAGCAATTATGTTGGATAAGAACAACATTAATAAAGCAATTTCACTCCTATCACTAACAAACTGTTATGAATGTAAAATAAAATAATACAACATACAAAATATCTAGGAATAAATGAAGTGAAAGATGTGCAAGCCTATTGTATAGAAAATTATAAACCTTTATTGAAGGATTTTAGAGAGCTCTGTTCATTGATAGGAAGTGAAGCCTTAATATCATGAAGATGTCAGCTATCTCCAAATTAATCTATAAATTCAGTTCAGTTCCAAACAAAATCCCATGTAATTTTTCCATGAAATTGGATAAATTGATTCTAAAACACATATTAAAGAGCAAAAGGACCATGCATCTCTGTGCAAATATGATGGAAAGATTAAGAAAAGGTCTGCAAGAACAGATGCAAAATTGAGAGTACTCGTTATCCCTGGCGAGGAGCATAAGTTTAAAGAAGATGTGGGCAACAGAAGTGAAGCACTTTTATTTATTGTCTACATAATTATGAATTACATTTTTTAAATAACACGTTTACAGATCATCTGAGTAACATACAAAGTACAAGGGAATGAAAGATGCTGTAGGATTCGTAAAGATATCAGCTAGAAGCCCAAGTGCAAAGAGGAAAAATGATGTATACAATAGTGCCTCCTGCTTATCCATGTCTTCAACTATGGTTTGAAAATATTAAATGAACAGTTCCAGAAATAATCCATAGGTTTTAAGTGCATGCCATTCTGAGCAGTATAATGAAACTCTGTGCTGACCTGCTCCATCCCACCTAGGAAATGAGTCATCCCTTTGTCCAGTGTATGGTGCTGTGGGCTCTACCAGCCCATCAGTCATTGACAGGATCTGTTCTTGACTTCCAACCATCATCATGACTCCATGACCCAAGGTCAGTCGAAGCAGATGATCCCCTTTCTGATGTATGATCAAAAGGTCAGTGATAATCTATGGCTACATCATGGTGCCTATGTCATTCATGTCACTTCATCACATCATGCAGGCATTTTATCAACTCACATCATCATAGGAAGGGTGAATACAGTACAATAAGCTATTTTAAGAGAGAGAAAGATCACATGCACATAATTTTTATTACAGCATGTTGTTATAATTGTTCTATTTTATTACTGTTATTAATCTCTCACTGTTCTTAACTTATAAATTAAACCTTACCATAGGTATTTAAGAATAGGATAAAACAGTATATATAGGGTTCAGTACAATATGCAGTTTCAGTTATCCACTGGGGGTCTTGGAATGTATTCCCCACAGAGAAGTGGGGATTCTATACACCATTTTTACAAATGTCCCAATAGCAGGATGTTCATGGCTGTGGCCTAACCTAAAAATTTGTTTAACAAGGAGCTATAAAAAGACTGCTTTTTTAAAAAATAATTATTATAGCCTGCCGAAATACAGCTATGTAGACTAAAGAGAAACTGGATGGCTTGACTTATGTTAGTTTATAAAAAGCATATACAATGGATTAGCGCTCCATGGAGGCTGACTGTCCCCAATCCAGGAGACAATTTTAGCACAGCCTGGAGCTCCTACAGAGCCCTCTACTGTAATGAAGGCATCACATTTTGTGTTACCTCCAAAATTCATATGTTAAAATCCTAATCCTCAATGTGATGGTGTTTGAAGATGGGGCCTTTGGGAAGTATTTAGGTCATGAGAGCGAAGGCCTCATGATAGAATCAGTGCCCTTATAAGAAAAGACACAATGGATTGTGCTTCCTTTCTCTGTATTCTCTGCCATACAAGGATACAACTGAAGGACTGCTATCTGCAAACCAGGGAGGGGACCCTCACCACACACAGAATCTGATGGCACCTGATCTTGGACTTCCTGGCCTTCTAGTCTATGATGTTCTGTTATAGTAGCCTGAACTAAGACATGATACAGGAAAAGGAGAGGGCAAACGTCTTCATTGGGAGCTTTACTTTGCAAACAACATTGTAAGCATAAAGTATGTACTTTCTGGGCTTTGGTTTTATTGCCTTATTATTATTATACTTTAAGTTCTGGGGTACATGTGCAGATCATGCAGGTTTGTTACACAGGTATACACGTGCCATGGTGGTTTGCTGCATCCATCACCCCATCATCTACATTAGGTATTTCTCCTAATGCTTTCCCTCCTCTATCCCTCCACCCCCTGCTATCCCCGCTCTTCTAGCCCTTCCACCCCCCAACAGGCCCTGATGTGTGATGTTCCCCTCCCTGTGTCCATGTGTTCTCATTGTTCAACACCCACTAATGAGCGAGAATATTTCATGTTTTGTTTTCTGTTCTTGTGTCAGTTTGCCAAGAATGATGGTTCCCAGCTTTATCGATATTGCCTTTTCTTAAAAGCTCTTTTCAGATTTTCATCATTCCTAAATCATTTCACAACAGAACAGGATTAAAAAGTACTCTTTTGTTAAGTGGGGCAAGCTTTTTTTTTTTTTTTTTTTTTTGAGACGGAGTCTTGCTCTTGTTGCCCAGGCTGGGGTGCAATGGTGCGATGATGGCTCACTGCAACCTCTGCCTCTTGGGTTCAAGTGATTGTCCTGTCTCAGCCTCCTGAGTAGCTGGGATTACAGGCACCTGCCACCACACCTGGCTCATTTTTGTATTTTTAGTAGAGACGAGGTTTCACCACACTGGCCAGGCTGGTCTCAAACTCCTGACCTCAGGTGATCCACCTGTCTTGGCCTCCCAAAGTGCTGGGATTACAGGCATGAGCCACTGTGCCTGGCCAAGTGGGGCCAACATTTTAATGAATGTAAACTCTTCTATCTTTTTACTGGTCTTAGATATCTCTATTTATATCAAACATGTCATAGGGATGCAGGGTGGGAAGGCTCATTGTTTTCTCTTTCCTATTTTCAGTAAAGGCACCTGCTTTGGTGATTAAATTAGGCCTAGGTACTCTAACCAAAACATTTTCTCTAGTTGGGTTTTCCCCTCCTTCTGCTAAGGTGGTCTAGTTGGAAAGGGAAAGAATAAAGTTAAAATATTACTCTTTTGGCCATCAAGGGCTCCCACCTCACTTAGATAGACTAAATGTGGTAGAGAAGGGTGGGGAAGCCTTACCATTTCTATGCACTGGCTTATTCTGACAGTGTAAAATCTCTGGGAAGAATATTGTGAAGGGAATCTTAATAAGCCAATGCTAAAAACCACAAATATTTCCTTTCCCCTCAAATGGTCTTTAGCTACACTTTTTTTCAAGGGCTTAAACCTTCCTGCTGGCCAGCTGGTGGCTCACACCTGTATTTCCAGTACAACAGGAGGCCAAGGCAGGGGGATCCCTTGAGCCCAGGAGTTCAAGAGTAACCTGGGCAACATGGTAAAAACCCCTTTCTATGAAAAAAAAAATTATGACAGTGCATGCCTGTAGTCCCAGCTACTCGAGAGGCCAAGGTGGGAGGACTGCTTGAGTCATAGAGGTCCAGGCTGCAGTGAGCTGTGATTACACCACTGCACTCTAGCCTGGGTGACAGAGCAAGACCTTGTCTCCAAACAAAAACATAAACAAAAACCCAAATCTTCCTGCTACTGTCCCAGTATTCTTCTCTATATATTTTTTTCTTTTTAAAGAGAGGTGGGGAGATGTTGGTGTTAGATTGGTAGGTTTAATATAGAACCTTTGGCAATGTCAGGTGATGTCTAAAGTATTCACATACAGATCCCCATGAGTGGTAATGCACAGCATTCCTCCTGTAAGCTTGCATCTCTGGAGCCTGAGCCAGGCTTTCACGTACAATAACTGCATAACTGCCGGTGCTCTGCTGCCTCAGCCCCAGTGTGTGCCCTGAACATTGTAAGTCACTCCCTTCTGTCAAGGGTGGTTTGTTTACCCTATTAGCGAAACCAACTGAGTACTGCCTCTGGGTATATGAATGTGGCAGATGTCTGGTCAGGAATTCTGCCCGAGGCCAAAGTCTAAAAGCACTGCCAGATGAGGACAGCACAAAACTTCCAGCAGTTAGAGGGCTGTAGCAGGGGAAATGACTTAACGGATTGCGTGAAACTGTTTAAAAATCAGTCTGGCGGCTGTCATGCTTTTCAGACTTGCATAGCTATGTTTATAAGCTCAGGACCTGGCTGACAACCACCATTGTTGTACTCACCTCCTACCATATTTTTTGTCTAGTTTATTACACCTTTTATCCTAGTCTTACAAATAGAATGTAGGATATTTTAGAGTTTTTGAAAGACATTGTGATGGCTGCCTTTCACCAATATTCCCTCCCCATTGCCCAACCCCTTTCAATTCATCAATATAGTCATCCATTCATCCATCCATCCATTTAATCAATGCTTATCTAGGTCCTGTGGGAGACAGAAATGAAGCAGATCTAAGTCTTGCCTTTAATGCAACTGAAGTGGGAATCAGATGTTCATAAACAGTGCCTGGCATATTGTGAACATCATAAACATAGCAAGATATATAATTACAATAAAACTAGGGGAAAGTCAAGAGTCTCATAAAAGAAACACAAAATGCTATCAGGACAGGTGATTAAGAGAAGGAGGGTGGGCTGGGCACGGTGGCTCACACCTGTAATCCCAGCACTTTGGGAGGCCGAGGCGGGTGTATCATGAGGTCAAGAGATCGAGACCATCCTGGTCAACATGGTGAAACCCCGTCTCTACTAAAACTACA
>NW_016107507.1:1494441-1518156 GCF_001604975.1 Cebus imitator
AAAAAAAAAAAAAAAAAAAAAAAAAAAAAAAGAGAAGGAGGGTGACCTCTAAAAACGAAATTTGGAGGAAGATCATTTTGACAACTGGTGGCTGGTAATGGGAGATGGGAAGATATTCCTAATAAAGGAAAGTGAAAGCAAACAGATATGGAAAAATATAGAACATGTGTGAAGAATAAACCTCATTTTTCTGGAACACAGTGTACAGAAGTGAAATAACAAAAGAAACTTGGGAAGGTATCTAGGTCTCGGATTTTCAAAGACCCTGAATGAACAAGTTAAGGAGTTTGACCTGAAGGCAATGGTTAGCAACCATGAATTTTTTTACATTTGACTTTTTAAAAATGGAGGTATAATTCCAAACAGAAAAATGCACAGATCTTCAGTGTCCAGTTTGATGAGCTGTGACAAATGTCTGTAACCATATAGCTCCAATCAAGATACAGAACATGTCTATCACTCTAGAAAATTCCTTCTTGTCTCATTCAAATCTGCTCCCCTCCCATTCTCCAGTGGCAACAAATGATCTCAATTTCATTCCTATAGATGAGTTTTGCCTGTTCTTGAACATCTTAACAATGCTATTATATAACATGTGCTCTTGTATCTAGCTGCTTTTGCTCAACATGGTTTTTAGATTCATCCATGTTCCAAATGTTTTAAGCAGGAAAAATAATACCATCATAACTGAACTTTGGATGATTAATCTGATTTAATGTATGGAAGTTTTGGGAAATGTAAAAGTAATTCCAGCAGCATATTTCAGGGAAATGGTTATCTGTAGAAATTTACAAAGAGATTGGATTCAGATAACAGTGGAGTAGGTAGAGGTCTACAAATCTAGTCAATTAAACAGAGAAGGAGAAGTAAGAAGGGAAAAAACAAAAGATCACTATAAACTTACTCTCCCCAGTTAAAATCTCCGCAAGGCCTAGGCTTAATCAGCTGATACTTTCAGCAGGATTAATTAACAGCTAGCTGATTGGCCCTGAAAAAGAGGTGCAGGTACATTCAAATGAAGGGGCACGAATAAATACAAATGAGCATGACCTGGGGTTGGGGGTTGAGGGGTATAAGAGAAAAACAGAAATAATAGACAAATTTCAAATATTAAAATATTTCTAAGGCTAAAATTCACATGAAACACACAGGACCCAGAATAGCCAAAACAAGTTTAAAAAAGCAGAACAAAGTTGAAGAATTCATAATTCCTGATTTTGAAACTTACTTCAAAGCTGCAGCAATGATGACAGTGGACACTGCTATGAGTAGACATGCAAATCCATGAAACAGAATTAAGAGTCTCTAAATAAACCCTTACATTTATGGCCAACTAATTGTTGATAAGGGTGTCAGGACAATTCAATGAAGAAAGAACAGTCTTTACAACAATGGTGCTGGGATAAGTGGATACCTGCATTGCAAAAGAATGAAGTTGGACCCCTATCTCAAGCCACATACAAAAGTTAACTTAAACCAGATCACAGACCTGAATGTAAAAGCTAAAACCATAAAACTATTAGAAGAAAATATGGATTAGAAAACCATCTCTTACATATGACATCAAAAGCACAAGTGACAAAAGAAAATAACAGACATGTTGGGCTTCCTGAAAAGTAAAACCTTTGGCACTTCAAAGGACATCATCATGAAAGTGAAAAGATGGCCCAGAGAAAGAGAGAAAAGATTTGTAAATCATATATGGGGCAAAATATATGACTAGGCATAAAAGAATATATACAGATGGAAAATAAGCATATGAAAAGGTGCTCAATATCACTTGTTTTAAGTAACTGAAAATTAAAACAATAAGATGCAACATATGTTTATTAGAATGGCTAAAACCCAAAACATTGACAGTAGCAAATGCTAGCAAAGATGACACGATTTGGCAGTTCCTTACAGAGTTAAACATAGTCTTACCATATGTGATGGTTAATTTTATATGTCTGCTTGATTAGGCCATGGGGCCATGGAGTGCCCAGATATTTTGGCAAACATTATTCCAGATGTTTGGGGATTAACATTTCAATCAGTACAACTGAGTAAAGCAGATCACCCTCCCTAATATGGCAGGCTTCATCAATCAACTGAAGGCCTGAGTTGAACAAAGAGGCTGACCCTCCCTCAAGTGAGACTTCTTCCTGCCTGACAGTTTTTGAATTCGGACATTGACATTTTCCTGCCTTTGGACTTGAACTGAAACATTGGCACTTCCTGGGTCTCTAGTTTGTCAGCCCTCAAACCAAATTAAACCATCAGCTCTCCTGGTTCCCAGCCTTTAGACTCAGACTGAAACTAAACCATTAGCTTTCCTGGGTCTCCAGCTTTCCAATTCATCCTACAGATCCTGGGAGCCAGCCTCCACAATTGGGTGAGCCAGCTGAACCTTTTTATTATATGTGTATATGTGTATATATATTATATCTGTATAGGTTTGTGTGTATATATATGTGTGTGTGTATGTATAAATGCATAAGTATTTCCATTATATATATGTATGTATTACATATGTGTATATATGTATATATATATTATATATATAGCTCCTATTGGCCTTACTTCTCTGTAGATCTCTGACAAATAGAGTCATGTAATTCAGCAGTTGTTCTCCCAGGTATTTATCCAATCGAGTTGAAAATGTATGTCAACATAAAAACCTGCATACAAATGTTTATACCAGCTTTACTCATAATTGCCCCAAACTGGAAGCAAACTAGATGTCTTTCACTAGATGTCTTAGTGTAGGTGGAAAGTCTCATAAGTGCTGAGGCAGGAGACTGAAGCCTCAGCCAGTTCCTGTTTAATAAATAGAATATACAAAGAAGAATCTAGTCCAGAATAAGTGTCATGAGTTATTAGATATTAATCTTATTGAATATTAAGCCTTGATTTGAGCCTTCTTGTACTTCATGCATAATTATCTAGGAACTTCAGGTTGCTGTAGTCAGGGACTAATAGGGGACACTATGGAATGTGGCCATGAGGCAAGAGCATTAATACCTGTTGAACCACATTGACTGGCTGAATGCAGAGATAATCTGTTGAATGCTGAAACCAAGCCCTCTGTCACACCTGCATAAGGGTTGCTGGAGGGCATCTAAAATCTCTGCGGTAGTGCCAGAACTTGGGGAAGCACCTGCTACTCAGCAGGCCTTGGAAGGGAACATTCCCTGTCCTTGGGAGAGTTCGAGAACACTCCACTCCCCCAAGCTCTTGTGGAAGAACCATCAGTCAGCCCATCCTGCAGCTACCCAGGGGGCTTAATTGTCTTTATGTGGTGCTGTGCTATATTGGTTGCAATCTGTGTCTGCTTTTACTCCCTACTTCTGCATCTGGTTCTTCTTTTGAAGACAGTAAAATGTAGCATAATTTTTGAAGCCTTTGCTCTTACTTGGCAAGTATAACATAAAGTGCTGACACATCTTACTGACCCCTGTTGCGAAGTACTGGGCCCCTTTTACCTTATACACATGACCTGTTTGAAGATTCACCCTATTTACCCTGCCCCCCTGTTTTGTACCTAATAAAAGTCAAAGTGTCCAGGCACTTGGGGCCACTACCAGTATCTCCACGAACTGGTGGTAGAACCCTGGGCACAGACTCTTTTTCTCTTGATCTCATTGTATATTAAGTATCATCTTTATTTCTACAGTCTCTATTCTCCACACCTGTAGAGAATATCCTCTAGACCCAGCAGGGCTGGACCCTACATCTTAGTCAGTCCAATCTGCTATAACAAAATATCACAAACTGGGTGGCTGATAAATGATAGAAACATATTTCTCGCAGTTCTGGAGACTGGAAAGTCCCAGATCAAAGCCCTGGCAGATCTGTTGTCTGTTGAGGGTTGTCCTTTCACTGTAACCTCATGTGGAGAGAGGGGTGAGGGATCTTTCTGGGGTCTCTTTTACAAGAGTACTAATCCTATCATGAGGGCTCTGTGTCATGACCTAATCAGCTCCCAAAGGCCCCACTTCCTAATACCATCACTCTGAGGTTTCACATTTCAACATATGAATTTTGAGGAACATAAACATTCAGACCATAAGAATGGGTGAATGGGTAACCAAATTGTTGTACATCTATAATAGAACATTATTCAGAGATAAAATAAGTGAGCTATCAAGCCTTGAAAAGACAAGGATGAATCTTGACATACAGTTTGTTGGCAAAGCTATATCCTGTATAGAAATATGGGCTAACAATTCAGAAACTCCCATACATATAATACTGAAATTGGACAGTTAAGCCCTTGGATGGCTGATGGTAGGAGCCAATTTTCTCACTGCTGGAATGGGAGTTTACAGATAAGAAAGGGGAAGAGGCTAGAAAAATCCTTGTGGTAATAGATTTAAGTTGGAAACTTTGATACAAACTCAACTTTAACCAAATATAGATAAAGAAGGTTACATACAGGAATATTTATAGATATGTGTATCTACATAGGTTATCATGCGTTTCTTTATTTCCTATTTCTGTGTGCTGAAAAAAACCTGTAGCAATGAGCACACCTAGCGACCAAATCTTGGTTTCTAACACCATCTACCAATAAAACAAACCAGGGTTCCTTGGAAAAATGACTTATTCTAGGACTAGGGCAGGAAATGTGCAAGATGAGCCTGGAGCATCTTAAGAACTTGCTAAACAAACTAACAAACAAAACTCCAAAACATCAGGATGAGAGTATGCTACAGAGACTTGGGAGCCAATTAAAAGAGCTCCCAGTGGCCTAACTGGAAACATTTAAGAAATAAGATAAAGTCAAATTGGACTATAATCCCAAGTGTAAAATAAATATCTATGAGTGCAAACTGATATAAATAAATTATTAAATAAATGAAGAGAGATGTGAAAAAGAATTCCAAATAATTTATGAAGATACTCCACCCTCAAGGAGGTAGAGCATAACCTACTATTTCCGTTTTTTTTTTTTTTTTTTTTTTTGAGACAGGGTCTCACTCTATTCCCCAGGCTGGAATGCAGTGATGTGACCATGGTATGATTTTGGCTTATTGCAACCTCTACCTCCCAGGCTCAAGGGATCCTCCCACCTCTGCCTCCAAGTAGCTAGGATGACAGGCATGTGCCATCATGCCAAGCCAAATTTTTGACCATCTTGCCCAGGCTGGTCTCAAACCATTTGCCTGCTTCAGCTTCCCAAAGTCCTGGGATTATAGGTGTGAGCCACTGCACCCAGCCCAACCCTCTTCTAGTCCTGAAGTGTGAATTGCTCATAATGACTTCCTTCCAAAGAGTACAGAATGGAAGGATTGGGTAAAGTCTCTTGTAAGTGCAGAAACCTGGTAATTACTACCTCAGCCAGGTGATGAAGGCCAACATCAACAACAATGTCATGTTGATAGTATATATTTTTGATATGATGTGATGAAAATGGCACTCTACCTCTGTGGCTATAGTAGCCCTAGTCTAATCATGAGAGAGACATCTGGCAAATCACAATAGAGGGATATGTTACAAAAAATATCTGATCAATACACCTCAAAACTGTCATGGTCATCAAAAACAAGGAAAGTCTAAAAAACTGTCACAGCCAAGAGGATCCTAGGGAGGTGTAACAAATAAAATGTAATATGGTATCCTAAATAGGATCCTGGGACAGAAAAAAAAATTAGTAAAAATCTAAGGAAATATGAATAAGCATGAAGTTTAGTTAACAATAATTTATTCGTATTGATTCATTAATTATAACAAATATACAAGCCAAATGCAAGAAGTTAATAATAGGGGAAACAGTTTGGAATTTACAGGAAATCTCTGTACTATCTTTGTAATTTTTCTATAAATCTACAGATGTTCTAAGAAATAAAATTTAAAAGATGGGCAAAGGATCTGAATAGACATTTCTTCAAAGAAGATACACAAATGGAAGCAAGAACATGAAGACATGCTCAACGTCATTAGTCATTAAGAAAATGCAAATGAAAATCACAATGAGATACCACTTCACATCCATTAGGATAGCTATAATAGGAAAGCTGACAACAGCAAGTGTTGGTGAGAATGTGGAGAAAATGAAACTCTCATACATTGCTAGTGGGATTGTAAAATGGTACAGACACTTTGAAAAAAAGTTTGGCAGCCCCTCAAAATGTTAAACATAGACTTACTATATGACCCAACAGTTCCACTCCTACGTATAGGCCCAAGAGAACTGAAAACATATATCCACGCAAAAACCTGTCTATTCATGTTCATAGTAGTAGTATTTATCATAGCCAAAATGTGAAATCAACCCAAATATCCATCTACTGATTAATAAATAAACAAAAAGTGGTATAGATCCATACAATGACATGTTATCTGGCCATGTGGCTGCCACATGTTACAACATGGAAGAACCTCAAAAACATTATGCTAAGTGAAAAAAAAAAAAGCCAGTTAAAAAAACCCATTCCATTCATATGAAATGTCCAAAAGAGGCAAATCTACAGAAACATAAAGTAGCTTAGTGATTGCAGAGGACTGGGGAAGGGGAGAATGCGGAGTGACTGCGCATGGGCACATAGCTTCTTTGGGGAAGATGAAAGAGTTTTGAAGCCAGATAATGATGATGGTTATATAACTCAATTGTGCACTTTCAAAGGTGAAATGTATCACATGTGAATTATATCTCAATATAGCTGTTATTAGAAAATAAAATAATACAGTGCCAAGGACAGCCAACTCCTATATCACCCTGAGCTAAAAGCAGTAATTATGTATGTAGAAGCTCATGGTGTTGGGGAGTATAATCTTTGAAGAGACTTACATACACAGACCTGATAATTTAGCATTTAACATATATTATTTTATTTAGCATTTATTATGCCAAGAGTTAGGTGTTATTATCTACATTTTCAAGACTAAAAAAGTGAAACAGTCAGGTTTAAACCCAAGCTGACTTATTCCAAAGCTAGCTCTAAACCATTATATTTTATTGTATTGTAATGATTATTTTTCAACCTCTCAAATCTTGTATTTCTCCTCAAAGTGTTCTCTTTACTCCATAAAATTATCTTTAAAATTTTTATTTTATTTTTCACTGACAAGTAATAGTTGTAAATATTTATAGGATACAATGTGATGTTTCAATACATGTATATATTGTAGAATGATAAGATCGGGCTAATCAACATTTCCAGCACCTCACATGCTTATAATTTCTTTATAGTGAGAACATTTAAAATCTAAGATAATATAAAAAAGGTTTGTAACATATTAATTATTTATTCTTCCTTCTTGTATTCAGACAGAGTCATATTCAGGATGAAAACCACACAGCTAAATCATACAAACAGCATGTCCTTCTTGGTTCCAGATACAAAAAACTGAATACTGAGGTTGTGAACAAAGGGTGCTAAAAAGATTACAATTGCTTCAAATTTAAATACTTGATTTTTCCAATTCAGAGGTGGCTTAATTTTATTTTGTAAAAAATATGACTTTTTGGTTAGCTGTGAGGATTTTTTGGGCCCAAACTGTGCTTCTTATTATTGGATATTTAAGTAACATGTAAAGGTTTTAGGCATTGCTGTGGTCTGACTGCAACTCTCAAAATTCATATGTTAAAACTTTATCACCAATATAATAGAATTATGAGAGGAGGCCTTTATGAGTAATTTAATCATGAGGGCAGAGCTCTCATGGATAAGACTGGGGACCTCATAAAAGGGCTTGAAGGAGTGGGCTTATTCCTTTCCATCTCTTCTGCCATGTGAGGACGCAGGGTTCAAGATGCCATCTTGGAAGCAGAGAGTGACCTTCACCAGACACTGACTCTGTCCATGCCTTTCTCAGACTTCCCAACCCCCAGAACGGTAAGAAATAAATTTCTGTTCTTCATAAATTATCAGTCTCAGGTTTTTTTGTTACAGCAACACAAAAAGACCAGTATATGCATAACACATATCAGATTCATGATTTTGTCCCATGCTCTGTTTAACAAAGGAATAGGTAGAGAGATCTTTAAAGACATTTACATAGAAATTTTGTAACCCTGCAATTGAACCATGAATGTAAAAGTCTTGAGAAATGATATTTTCTGAATATCTGCTTATTTTAAAAAGGTTAGATAGGAACGTGTGTGTTTCATAAACAGAGGTCTGCCAATGGAAGGTAGAGATGAAAGACTAGCTCAACAGTCAGATAACCTGAATTAAAATATTAGTTCTCCTTCATTGGTCAAATAACTTAATTCTCCAAGTTTTGCTTTTTCCACCTATAAAATGAACATCACAACTTTTAGAGCATGGAGCTGTTGCTGAAAATTAAAGAGAAAAGCATGCAAAGACTTATGACAGTACCTGGCACACAGTGAGCACCCCACAAAAAGTCAACCAAAAGAAAATCTACCACAACACAATCTCAAATACTGGTGCAAATATCTAATTGCAAGCTAATTGTCCAAGGTTGTACAGCTGGAATTCAATGCCAGATATGTCTGAGTCCAACTCATTTGACTACACCATACTATATTATAATGATCATTTATTGTCTCAGGACAAAGCTTGGGAGAAGCTTAAGTAAAGCTGAGACAAAAAGCTAAAGGCTTTCCCTTTCTAGGTTAAAGTGTGTTATCTGCCATATTATTTTTGTACCCCACAGCAACTAACTGTACCAAGGATAAGTGCGAAGAAGCTACTAAAATGATTTTGAAGAGAGATGTCACATACCTAATATCAAATGTTAAAATAGCATTTACTCAATTCTGTGGCAGTGAGCTACTTTTATTAGAACAGAAAATGGGAAAGCGAAAGTGGCTTTCTCAACTAATTATGGGCATGTTAAATCACACCGACTATAATATTGGAGATACCTACAAAGAAAGGTGCCTGTTTGGATCCAATCAGATATTTTGACCACTATACTCAAAAAGCAACTGCCTTGAAATATCATCCTGCTAAAACTCTAGGTTCATACTTTTAACATATAAAATTGAATAATCATATTAGACATTAAATATATACATAGTATTTTCATTTTTAATGCATACCTGATTAAAGCTTGCAGAATGCATTTATTATGTGGAATCTTGTAAAACATCTGAGTTTTTAAGACTGATTAATTCTTAATAACTGAGGTTCTACTTTTAAGGGTCCTTAAATAATCACTAACATATTTTTTTTCGTGAATTTATTGTTTGCTCTGTAATAGAATTATTCATATTGGAACTCTGTAGGAGTTTTGGGCAGCTATTTTGTAAGCAGAGTTAAGCCAGATTTTGGTAATTTGCTGGAATTTTTCATATTTAACATTTTTGTAAAACATTCTTATCTGTAAACCCAACTTTCTTTCCTTCTATATCTAAAGAAGAGTCTTATCTTTACCAAGCAGTGAATCATGTGAAAGAAAAATCATACATTGTAAGTGAAATTTTTTTTGAGAAGTTAAGAAAAAGTGCTTATACAAATGCAATGTGTCATATAAATACTAATTTCTCCAAAATTGTCAGAAAATCCAGTTAAAACAAACATTTTTGTTACTAAAAGTTACCATATAAAGCACACATGCTTTATCTATCAATGTCAAACAATTACATAAAAAAGACTCACACCCTAACATATGGGAAGTAGTTTGGGATCGTTTCACGCCTCAGTATCACCATTATGCCTTTTTACCATCATGATATAGAGCTGGATGAAAACACACATTATTTGAGCTCTAAGGTTGACTCTCTTCCAGTTAGAGGGGGCTAATAGGATTGTTATTTTTATCTTGATCCTCACCAGGTTTCTGATGTTCTGCCTAGATCCCACTGTGGTATATTTAGCACTAGCTCTTCCTGCAGGAGCCTCGGCCACGTGGAATCACGCTTTCACACCCCCCTCACTACTGCTGAATACATAATCTAAGCCCTGAAACATAGTTTCTAAAAGATTCATTTCCACTCACGGAAGTATGGGTGAAAATTTTCCTAATGTGCTTTGACTTACCAAGTGAAGTTTATTAAACCTTGTCAGAAACCATCTGACTTGCTAAATACACACAAATGCATACATACACACTTCTGAAACACAGTAAAAAATCTTCATTGAAAAAGAGGAAGTATTTTAAGAGAATAGATGAACAGTGTGTTATTTTAAATGTCCCTCTAAAGATAACACTTACATGTGTGTTTGGTTTGTAACAAAAGCAGCCCAATAAATGTGACCAGACATATATTTCACTCAAATGTTGCTATGGAATCCTTCCCTGACTTGAAAATTAAATTTCTCCATCTGTTTGCATGACTTCGTATTCATTGTAGTGACAAGGGCCAGCTGATCTAACAAACATGCCATAGAACAAATTCCTCAAACCAGAAGAAAAAAAACAAGTGTGAAGTAGAGCAAATAGCATGAGAAACCATATATTTCTGAAAGATTCACTCTCTGAAAGGCACATTAATGTTGGTAAAACAGGTGGCTTTGTTCAGGGGTATATTCTTACATGGGCAACTAATTATATAAACTTCTCAATAGTGTAATGAACATTACCTGTGTAGGAAATGCTGTAAAACCAAATACTGAATTGCATTAAGACAGTAACAAAGGGGGATTTAACGGACAATTTAGGCCTGACTTGGGCTAGATTTTAAAAGTACCAAGAAGAAAATAAACCATATTAAAAATACTGAATGTATTCCATATAATGTTCTATTTGTAAAACCAACTTAAAGATTCTTCAATAAAAACAGAAGATTATGATACAGATGATGCATTCAATGTTAGTTTTAACTTATCTAATTATAATGTAATTCATGCTAGCAAGTTTCAGAATTTTCAGACTACAAGCCTATTCCAATTAATTCCAATTATCTGAGTAATTTTATATTTACAGGATTATAAATATAAAACATCAATTTATAACTGTATCCACCCACATACATTTTATGATACTCATATATGCTTATTTATATTAGCAACTTTACATTTATCAGATTATATAAATTATTAATAATTTAATTGCATACTCCCAGTAATACCGACCTTATTTCATTAAAATGAATTTGATGTACCAAAAAAAAGTAATTGATGAAATATAGGCCACTGAAAAGTCTTTGAAAGTAATTTCCTTTAAAACATTTAATAAAATTTTAAATCCATATAATTAAATTCTATTCCTAAAGAGAAACCAGCAGATGTTATTAGCTCATTGTGTTTATCCTCTTCAAATATATTTTGTTCTCAAGTAGTTTTTTAGTTATTTGCTCATATCACATTTATAGGGTTTGTTTTCTTCTCTGACTTGCAGGCAGTTTTATTTAAGGACGGGTGTTCCTTCCCCTAGCACACTAAGAAGTTCTAAGAGCAAGAACATTATTGTGCCTTACCTAAATGTTCGCTAAAATGGCTTATCCATCTTTAAATTCTCCCACATTAATTAACCTATTTTCTTACAATTAAGTATCTGTTTGCTGATTAGCTTTAACACATAGACTCATACTAAATTTTCCCTTTGAAGACATTATGCTTCAGGTACTCAGAAAATAAAATTTTTAAAGAGGGTATAAACTTGAACTTTAGCATCATTTGGAGAAAACACTATCTAATAAACAAAATAATAAATCTTATTTGAGAATTTTAGGATAATGAAAACTAAGTCATTTTTTTAAAAAATATTTCTTAGCAAACAAGGTTATAAGAGTCAATCCAGCTGTCTGAAAATATTTAGAAATAGAATCATTCATTCTGGTAAAACTGCTGACCTATTTTCTATGTTTGATGAATAATCTAATTGTATTTCTCTATACTTACCATTATTTTTCTATCATAAACTTATCTCAAAATGCCCCAGAGATATAATGTAACTGATGTGAATAATTACTAGAAAGGAATTTAATAGAGTATTATAATCTTGGGAACAATCCAGCCATGAGCCAATGCTTTTTAAAGTTCCAAGCTAAAGTTGTTCTAGACAAGTTAGGCTTGGGGTGCATTCTTGTACACTTGGAGGGCTTTCTTTGCATTGTACTTTCTATGCCAACTCTCTCAGACCCCTTGGAAATAGAATCAGAGTCAGGCAACAGAGAATGTTTTCATGTACGACCAAAAGACTGGCCTCACTGTAAAAAGGTCATTTCCAAAAATAATAAGCATGGGTAGCTAAGAAAAATTATTTTAAGGAGAGTGATTAAATAAATATAAGAAGGATATTTTGTCAAAAAGTTTTAGGACAATAAATTAGCAATCATCATGCTATTTCTGTAAACATTAATAAAATTGTAACATTTTTCAGATAGCCAAATATTTAATTCATTGGCCCCTATTTCCTTAATATTATAATAAATAACTTTTTTCATGTGCTCCAAAGTAGCAGCAAAAGTAGACTGGGTAAACATTTGCTGTATCTATTTCTGTAATCCATCTCCCACATTATATATACAAGTTAAAGCTTCAAGACTGTGGTTAATTTTAAGCCTAGTCAAGATGGCAGCACACCCACGTTCCCAGGCTTAAAATATAGCATCTTTCATAACTGCTTGTTCACACCTTACAGAATTCATATATACTTGCAGTCATATTAATAATATTTCTCCAACCAGGTTCTACTTACATCTGCCTCCAAAATTTGCTCACTTTTTAAAAATGTACTGACATTATCCACCAGAATTGGATTTCCTCTTTAAAACATTGAGAAATTTGTTGTAGACAATAGACTTCAATGAGATAGAATAAGAGAAATGACCTGCTACCACCTATAAGACAAAATTTGTTTCTTCAGATGAAAAACAAAAGTTAAACCAAGGATAACTCAGATTTCTTTCTTTTAACACAGACTCTGAGAACATAACAAATATAAGTAGTTGTAAGATAAAAATTAGTTTTACCTGGCAGATATTAAAGGCTAAGCCTATTGGTCATAAAAACACTTTTGTGTAACAGAGTAAGAGGGCCACGAAGAAAGGGAAAGTTGGGTGACAGTTTTATTTTCTTGGACATTTCTTGGGGAGTATGGGAACAGGCACCTTGCTGTTTTCGTTCTTGCTCAGCAACATCCCCCACTGCCTTCTACTCTGCCACTACATCCAGTAAGCAGGGAGGGAATAAAGTGGAAGTGATCAAAAGGTCTTTGACCCTCCCACCACACTGAGGGCATGCTAATGTCCACAAGTGTCTCAGAGCTGCACTGAGGGAGAAGATATGTTTTCTTCATAGGTTGAAGAGAACTTGATGCTAGAAAAGTGTTCTAAAAAGTTTGGGATAAGTAAACATATTTTTACAAATTGAATTATTAACAACTATGTGTTGAATATCTCTAGGTGTAAGGCACTAGAATGGCCACTGTGGATATATAGATGATTAAGATGCTGCCCCTTATCCCAGATGATTACTCAGCTGAAGTCCAAGTTCCATTAATATAACAGTTATATAGACGGCATAGAAAAAGTGCTTCTATAATAGTACAGTAAAAATATATTTACTTTTTAATATTATCTAAAGTGATCTACAGATTCAATGCAATCCTTATTAAAATGTCAATGGCATTTTAACAGAAATAGAAAAAACAATTCTATAATTCACATAGAACCACAAAAGACCATGAATAGCCAAATCAACCTTGAGAAAGAACAAAGCTGGAGGTATCATACTTCCTGATTTCAAAATACATTACAAAGCTACATTAATCAAGACAGCATGGTGCTGGCATAAAGAAAGACACATAGACCAACAGAACAGAATAGCAAGCCCAGAAATAAATCCACATATTTCAACTGATTTCAACAAAGGTACAAAGAATTCACAATGGGACAAGGATCTCAACTTCAACAAGTGGTGCTGCTAAATCTAGATATCCACAAATGAATAAACTTGGTTTCTGATCTTAGGCACACAAAACCCCACTCAAAACAGCTTAAAGGCTTAAAGGTAAGCCCTGAAACTGTAACATACCTAGAAAAAAACATAGGGGAAAAGTTGCATGACATTCGTCTTGACAATGATTTCATAAATGTGACACCAAAGCACATGCAACCAAAACAAAAAAGAGTAAGTGGGACTATATCAAACCAAAAAAAAAAATCTGCACAACAAAAGAAATTATCAATAGAGTGAAAGGCAATCTGTGGAATAGGAGAAAAACTCTGCAAATCATATGCCCAATAAGGAGTTAATATCCAAAATAAAGAACTCCTATAACTCAATAGTTTTTAAAAAAAACATCTGATTTTAAAATGGTCTAAGGACTTAAGCAGACATTTCTTTCTTTCTTTCTTTCTTTCTTTCTTTCTTTCTTTCTTTCTTTCTTTCTTTCATTTCTTTCTTTTTCTTTTGAGACAGAGTCTCAGTCTGCATGGCGCAATCTCAGCTCACTGCAACCTCTGCCTCCTGGGTTCAAGCGATTCTCCTGCCTCAGCCTCCCAAGTAGCTGAGACTACAGGTGCCCACCACTACATTTGGCTAATTTTTGTATTTTTTTTTTTGAGAGATGGGGTTTCACTATGTTGGCCAGGTTGGTCTTGAACTCCTAACCTTGTCATCCGCCTGCATCAGCCTCCCAAAGTGCTGAGATTATAGGCATGAGCTACTGTGCCCAGCCTTGAGCAGACATTTCTTCAAAGAAGACATACAAATGGCCAATAGGTATACATTTAAAAAAAAGTGCTCAAGATCACTAGTCATTAGAGAAATGCAAATCAAAACTACAATGAAATATCACCTCATACTTGTTAGAACAGCCATTACGAAAATAAACAAAAGACAAGTGTTGGCGTGGATGTGAAGAAACTGGAACCATTACACACTTCATGGATATGCAAAATGCTCATGCCACTATGAAAACAGTATGGAGTTTCCTCAAAAAATTTAAAAATAGAACTACCATATGATCCAGCATTCCCACTTCTGGGTATTTGTCCAGAATAATTGAAATCAACATCAAAGCAATATCTGCACTCCTGTGTTTCTTGTAGCACTAATTACAATAGCCAAGATGTAGAAATGATCTAAATGCCCATCAACAGATGATTGGATAAAGAAAACATATATACATACCATGGAATACTGTACAGCCTTTAAAAAAGAATATTCTGCAACACGCAAGTACATGGATGAACCTTGAGGACGTTATGCTAAGTGAAATAAGCTAGTCGCAGAAAGATAAAAATTGCGTGATTCCACCTATAGGAGGTATCTAAAATAGTCAAATTCATAGAATTAAAGAGTGGAATGGTGGTTGCCAGGGGGTGGAAGTAGAAGGAAATGGGAAGTTACTAACCATTGGGTATGAAGTTTTAATTAAGCAAGATGAAGTTCTAGATCTCTGTTGTATACCATTGTCCCTAAATTCAAGAGTACTGTACTGTACATTGAAAAACTTGTTAAGAGGGCAGATCTTAGGAGTTCTTACTATAATTACATATATATAAAATGTGAAAAGGCTGCTTCAAAAAAAGGTACAAGGACATAGATATGAAAAGAATCTCCTCTGGGCTGCAGAATTCAGAGGGTATGGGGAGCTACAGCTACCTTACTTTAAATTTTAAACCCAAATCTACTATGATGAGTAGCTGCCCCCCCTCAACAATGGGCTAATACTAAAGCTTAGGGGACAATAAGGCAGAAACTAACAAAACTCAGTTATTGTTGTCAGCACACTAGTGCCCTACTAGCAAATCCTGCACTAGGCAGGAAAGGGGCCATTGAGTGTACAACCACCTTATCCATAGGCATTGCCCCCGATAATAGCATGAAGGCTAATGGTTGTCACTGGTGTGTAAGTGGGTAGGCAACATGCATTTGGACTTGAGGTGACTGATAACTTCCTAAGGGGTAGGGAATGTTTACTGATGTTACATGGGAAGTGCCATGGCAACCACACTTATTTTAAGTGGAGAATACATGTCACGCTCAGATTTTAAGATAGTAATTCTTAAAATGTTTTTAAATGTCCTTCCCATCAATAGAGAGTGCACAAGGACAGTGATGCCAGCAGAGAAAAACACAGCCACAAAACACAGCCCAGACTGTCTGTCTCAGTAAGGTTAAATTAGTTTCAGTAGAGATAAAACAAGTCCTCTGATTTTGACTGAGGAGCTCCTAGGTAGCAGAACATATAGCTATATATGTGCCTATTTCCTCCTAGCAGTCCATGAGCTACTTGAAGGCAACACCTCCACTATGGAACAGAGTGCATAGCATTTAGAATGTGCTCAGTATTTGAATACTGAATGAATCAATGAATAATTCTATACCAAAAGCACCACTCTCTCCCCCAAAAATAATTAATACTGATTGTTAAAGCCCTTCAAGGATCTGTCACTTCTAGGAATCACGACATTCATCCATGTGATGGATCTAAGTGAAAGGTCCACTGCCAATGTTAGCACATTTCCTTGTTGTTTGACCTCTAAGGATTTAAGACTACTCAAGAAAAGCCTGGAAATAAAAGGACCATAGTCTTGAAGATCTTCATGAAGTCACCACTTTTCTCTATTTTAACATAAGCACTTCCTACAGAAAAAAGGCGTGAGAGATAATAATGGAACAGCTGGAAAATATCTTTTGGAGACAACTAAGCAAATTATAGGGTATCTTGGGTCCTATTTTAATCTTATTTACAGCCAAAGCAAGAATATGGAAATTAGTTAACCCCATGAATATCAATATTTTTATTCCATTGTCCTCCAAACAGATTTTTTTCATTGCATTTGATATGCACAAACATGTGAAGTCTAAAGAATGTCATCTGTCCAATCTCTTGTAGAGGAAATAATGTGAACTGAAATAGCTAAAGGGCAAAAGAAATAAAAGGAAGGTAAAACATACCTGAAGAAATCTGTTAGTGACAAACCCCAGGGGCATTTCGATATGACTGTTATCAGCCAGTCCTATGATGGAGGACTAGTTTGATTTTGATATTAAATTGCCATTGCCCAAACTCCAGTGATCCACAGTTAACCTGAGATGGACATCTGTTGGTGTTCGGTTGCTTAAGACTTAGGCCTGGTTTCTAAACATATCACAAATTTCTTTCTGTGAGTTACTTTAACTTTGGATTTAATCTGGAGAGGCCCTGAATCCAGTTCTCTGATTTCTTCCAGCCAAAGGGTAGCCATGTGTTCCCTGCATGGTCAATTAAATACCTGCCTGGAATGTAAATCCTGAGCAAAGTGCCTAAGAGACTGAAATGGCTGGGGTTCCTCCATTCATCACCATCACCCTGGCCAGCTAGTTCCCGCTGCAAGAAAACACCTGTTGTTCCTGCTCCCTGCTCTCTGGAGGTAACCTGGTTTCTGACCATGTTCAAGTCTGGTCCCACAATCATCTTGTAAGTTCTGTGCTTTCCTAGTGGCCTTCTAATAAACTGCCTTTCCTTTAAGTTAATTAAGCTGGTTTGGTTATGTGCAGGGCAGGTGTGGCTGATACTTGCCGCCCTCCCAAGAAGAGCGAGTGTAAGGGGTTATTGCAGAGGTTCTTGTTCTCACTTCACTTTAAAACCTGGCAGCCTGAGTCTACCAATGAGCATCTGTAAATTGTACTGAGGTATGCCTGCCTTATTCACCTTTCCTAATTTCCTTTTCTATCTTTCTCCCAACTAAGGCCCAGTTAAAGATGAATGCTAGGCAAGGTCAATATGGGGAAGCTGGGGAAAACACCATTCTACTTTCTTTCTGTAATCTGCCTTAAATGCAAGCAAAAGTCAATAGTTACATAAAAGCTACTGATGAGCAACTCTTTCCAAATAATGTTTACTACCATGATCAATGACATTGAAAACAGACAGTGAATAGGATAACATTGATAGAAAGTGGTCCAGGTACAGTGGCTCATGCCTGTAATGCCAGCACTTTGGGAAGCTGAGGCAGGTGGATTACTTGAGCCCAGGAGTTCAAGACCAGCCTAGGCAACAGGGCAAAAACCCCATCTCTACAAATAAATACAAAAATTAGCCGGGTGTTGTGGTATACCTGTAGTCCTAGCTACTTAGGAGGCTGAGGCAGGAGGATCAATTGAGCCTGGGAGATTGGGGCTACAGTGACACATGATCACACTACTGCATCTCAGCCTGGGAGACCCTCCCTCCAAAAAAAAAAAAATTGAAAGTGAATGGAACATGCAGACTGAAAACATATCTGCATATTGTATTCTTAAATCAGAAAATTTGAGCAGTAGGAAACTTATAGCCAAGACAAAACAAAAAAAAGTCACTTAGCAAACAAAAACAAATCCCAGACAACTGTAGCACTTTCACACTTGGGAACCTGGTTTGCAGTCTTGTGAATAGAAAAGCATATGAAAAGAATAATTAAAATATGTTAGAGACAAGTGTCAACGAACCTAGCTATAAATATCCTCAATAAGAACGTTAAATTTCCTTTGGGAAATTATTGAGAGTAGATTGTACCAATTAAGAATGGAAGAGATCAAATTAAGAAATGGAGGCAACATTTCAGAAGGTAATGCAATCCAAGGAGCTCCTCAATATTATTATGGCCTTACTGGCATTCCTACAGGTACCATAGGCTGGAAAGGGGCTTGGATGGATGAGAATACTGAAGCCCTTCAATACCCAGAGCAAGAGCGCCATCCCGTCTCATTACTCACTAACATTACAGTAACACTTTTCCAGTACCACTGAGAATTGGTAGCATTTTAAATGCTCAGAATTTCCCCTCCCAGCAATGTAACAGATTACATATTCTGAAATACAACTAATCACCTAAATATTTTCCGAAAAATATAAAAAACATGCTTATAAAAGAATAGCTAAGCTATAAGTAACTAAAAGGGAAATATGAGAGGATAACAGTAAAGTGAAAACACTAATCCAAAAAGGTTACACTCTCTGTATAACATACCCCCAACCTTGCAAGGAAAATCCAATGCCAACAAATTAATTTATAGCAATTGCGTTTCCCTTAGAAACAAACTTAAATCTTCTACAACAATATGCACCCTCAAACCAGACTTTACAGAATTCATACAGATAAAGACCCAACAAATATAATTTCACATTTTTTAAAAAATTTGAATTACATGAAAAAGTAAGACATTATGAGTGAGAGCCAGCAGAATACATTGCACAGACCTGTCAAGACTTCATATGTTGAAATACCAAACTCAAAATATAAATTAAGTGTGCTATTCCATGGAATACTCCACAGCCATAAAAAACGGTGAGTTCGTGTCCTTCATAGGGACATGGATGAATCTGGAAACCATCATTCTCAGCAAACTGACAACAGAATAGAAAATCAAACACCATATGTTATCATTCATAGGCAGGTGTTGAACAATTAGAACACACAGACACAGGGAGGGGAGTATCACACACCGTGGTCAGTAGTGGGGGGTAAAGAGGAGGGACAGCGGGGGTGGGGAGGGTGAGGAGGGATAATGAGGGGAGAAATACCAGATATAGGTGATGAGGGAGATGAAGGCAGCAAACCACCTTGCCATGTATGTACCTATGCAACAATCCTGCATGATCTGCACATGTACCCCAGGACCTAAATTACAATTAAAAAAAACTAAGTGCGTTATTAAAAGATTACAGAAGGAATTAAATACCATAAAGAGCAAGAGGCTACAAAAATGAAGCAGATTTGAAAAAGAACCGAATAGAACCTCCTGAAAAAAAAAATGATTTAAACGAAAAAAATGCATTGGACAAGTAAACAAGCTAATAAAACATGGGTAAAAGGAGTGAATTAGAGAACTAGAACCCAAAGTCGAAGAAACTACCAGAGTGCAAGAGAGACCAAAAAAGAGAGAAAAATACATTTAAAAAGGTTAAGAAGCATAAAGGATACAAATAAAGGACTAACATTTATAATAGGACCTCTAGAACAAGACAATTGGGAAAATGAGGACGAAATGATACATGAAGAAATAGTGCCTAAGAATTTTTCAGAATAGATGCAATACACAAATTCAGACTGAGGAAGCAAAACAAATAAGCAGGATTCAACACACACACACACACACACACACACACACACACACACACCCCTGATAAACAAACTGCAAGACACACCACAGTGAAATTTCATAAATCCAAAGGCAATGAGAAGATTTCAAAGAGCCAGACAAAACAGTGTGGTGGATAAAGAGAAGAAAAGATAAAAAAGGAAGGATAAAGTAGGAAGAAGGAATAGAAAATGAAAGGATTATAGAAAAGAATGGAAAAGGGCAGAGGGAAGAAAAAAAAATACTTCAACAAACAGGAAAGCCAGACTCTCCTTAGGTGTAAATACAACTAACAGCCTGAAGATGCTTTTGAAGTACAGCTAGCTGAACCTGAAATCCTGACATTAAGCTCAAAAAGCTAATGTGTTTCCAGACTGGTAGTGCCTCTGACTCCTGATAGCAAATAAAATCCTCCTTAAGATAGGCCTCAGGATTCCCAAATATTAAGTTCAATCTATTATAACCACATAAATAATATTTCCAAACATCTAGAAGAACTAGCCACCACAAAAGAAAATCAGTAGAACAAGGGATCAAGATGCCCAAGAACCACAGATAATATCATTATCAGATATTAGTGTAAAATTACTATATCCGAAATGGTTAAAATAAGAAGTATGGTGAAAAACACAGAGGAAGGTACATGAAATATTATTTGACTTTAAAAGGAAGGAAATTCTGGCACATGCTACAACATGGATAAGCCTTGACTTTGCTAAGTGAAATAAGTCAGTCACAAGAGGACAAATACTGCATGATTTCACTTATGTGAGGTACCTAGAGTAGTCAAAATTATAGAGGCAGAAAGTGGAATGGTGACAGGGTCTGGAGGAGAGGGGATTTGTTTAATGGGTCTAGCATTTCAGCGCTGCCAGATGAAGAGTTGTGGAGATTGGCTGCATGACAATGTGGAATGTATTTAACACAACTGATGGGTGAACTTAAAAAGATTTTAAAATGGTGCATTTTATCCCATGTGTATTTTATCACAGTTATTTTTTTCTTAAAACACAAAGTATGAGATAACATAAAAGTGACCAGGCAGATTTGTAAAATAATAAATGAAACCTCTGAAAATCAAAAATGAAATCATTTTACTTTATAAAAATTTTTTTAACTCGATATATAAGATAAACATACTAGACACAGCTAAAGATAGTATTATTTTAGAAAGCAGAGTTGACTAAGTTACCCATATTACAGCACAAGCAGAGGGAAAATATAAAAGAGAAGTTAAGTCATAAAAAAATATAATGCACTGGTCTAAATTAGTCGAGTTTGGGTTTCAAATAGAGGAGTGATACTTTTCAAAAAAGTAATGGCTGCAATTTTTCTATAACTGATGAAAGACTTGAATTCACTGATACAGAAACCACAATATATATCAACAAGGTTGAATAATAAGAAATATACACGTAGACATATAAAGATAAAACTACAGGCCGGTGAGGTGTGTCACGCCTGTAATCCCAGAACTTTAGAAGGCTGAGGCGGTCAGATCACAAGGTCAGGGGGTCGAGACCATCCTGGCCAACATGGTTAAACCCCATCTCTACTAAAAATACGAAACTTAGCTAAGCATGGTGGTGTGTGCCTGTAATCCCAGCTACTTGGGAGGCTGAGGCAGGATAATCACTTGAACCCAGAAGGTGCAGGTTGCAGTAAACTGAAATCGCGCCAGTACCCTCCAGCCTGGATGACAGAGAAAGACTCCATCTCAGAAAGAAAAAAAAATTAAAAAAGATAAAACTACAAACCTCTAAAGATTGTTTACAGCAGTATCTCTTATTATCACATTTAATTCAAAAACAATCCAGAGGGATTAAAAAATTATAATATACCCATAATTTGGAATACTGTTGGCATTGGAAACAATCACATTGAATAAATCTCACAAACATAACAAAGGGAAACTCAGTATGAAATTAATTATATGAGGCTTAAAAATATTTAAAGTTAAGTAACAATTTAGAAGTTTACCTATTGGAGGAAGGCAAGGGGTGTGATCAAGGAATGAAACAGAAGTAAAATAATCATCCATATTTCCCAAGTTGTTTGTGCTTGGTTTTATCTATTTATTTATTTTTTGGAAAGATATTTTCCCTGGTTTTTTTTTCTTTATTCATTTTTATTTTTGCCCCTCTCACCCTACCCCTTCCCTGGCCTTCACTGGGTTGTGAATACTTTTGGCAGTTATTTTTTTTTTTTTTTGCCTACAACATTTTACTTTCTCCTGGCTTCCATTGTGCTGATGAGAAGTTAGATGTCAGTCTTATCACTGTTACTTGATGTTTTTCTGTCTTTTTTTCTGGTTACTTTTAAGATTTTCTCTTTTGTCTTTCTGTACTTTCACCGTTATGCATCAAGAAGTGAGTTTCTTTAATCTGTCAATTAGTGTTCTTCATACATTCTAAGAAAATTTGTCATTATCTTCCTGAATGCTGCCTTTTCCCTGTCTTTCTTTCCTCTTTTTCTCTCTGGAACTCTAAGTGTAATCAATTCTCATTATTTGTGCACTGCATATTTGCATTTTCACCTACTTGCTAAAATCTCTTTGTAACCCCCAAATTAATCTTATTTTCATGGTCATTCATGGACATGCTCAGAGCGGCAAAAAATTTGAGTCACCTGATGTACATATTCCTAGCTGAGGTCAAACAAGGTGATGCTCTGCCTTCTTGCTTCAGCTCTCATACTGTAAACAAACATCCTTTTGCTATCTATTTGGGACTCTTATTTTGTTTTTTGCATTTTTGTGCCTTTTCTTGGTGATTTCTCTGTTTACAGTGGCTCCCAAGCATTGTGCTGAAGTGCTGTCTACTGTTTCTTGGAGCAAGAAGGCTGTGAAAATCCGTGTGTTAAATAAGCTTCATTCAGGCATGAGTTATGGTGCTACTGGCCATGGGTGTGTTAAGTGAGGTGCCTTTAAACAAAAACACACGTAAAATCACATATTGATTAATTAATGAAAAATTGTGAAGAGATGCTCACGGGAACTTTTTATTTCTCTTAGGAACAATGGTTCAGTATTCACTAAACCAGTATTCACAGTGACTTTACAGAACATAACTCTTGTTAATAATGAGAAGTGACTGTATTAGAACATCTATCTTCTCTATATCTCACTTTCACTTTTTTATATTCTATTGCTTTAACTCCCAGTGCAGCATGATAGATAATTTATTTTGACCTAATTTCTGGGTCATTATTTGCCCTTTAGCTGCACCATGTGACTACTGAAGTATTGAGTTTTAAACTTCAGTTATTTGTTTTGCTATTTCTATAGGTTTTATTTAGTTTCTTCTTAAGTCTTAAATGTCCCTTTCTTGGGTTTCCTACTCTCTGTAGTTTTGATCAAGCTTATTTTTCATTTAGTTAAAAATGGTGAGCATACTTCAGAGTTATTTTAGTCAGTATCTGCTAATTCCAACATCTGAACTTTCTGAGGGTCTGGTTTTGTTGTTGATGTAGCTACTGCTTCTTGCTCTTGCTCTTGGGGTCTAGTTTCCTTGTGTAATTGGGCATCTTTTATTGAGACAGGATGTTGCTCTGCTGTCCAGGCTGGAGTACAGTGACATGGTCATGGCTCACTGCAGCCTCAACTCCCTGGGCTTGGGTGATCCTCCTGCCTCAGCCACTTGAGTAGCCAGCACTACAGATGCACACCACCATGCCCATTGTGGTCATCTTTGACCATGCGTTCCTCACTGCATTTAAAAATTATTTGCGCCGGGCGCGGTGGCTCACGCCTGTAATCCCAGCACTTTGGGAGGCCGAGGCGGGTGGATCACGAGGTCGAGACCATCCTGGTCAAAATGGTGAA
>NW_016107507.1:1518356-1526262 GCF_001604975.1 Cebus imitator
AAAAAAAAAAAAAAATTATTTGCAAGAAGAATTTGAGAACAAGAATAAAGGATAAGCACATATCTTTCTCCAAAGATATGTGTTTGTTTCTGTCAGGTACCTGGAGATACCAACAATGTTTAAACCTAGTGCAAGGATTGAGGTTCTGAGAACAACCCAGAGAATCAGACTTGGGTTGTAATCCCATGTGAGGACTGCCCCAAATCTGGTTCATCCTTTTCCTGAGGGTGTAGCACTTTGGAGTCCTAGCTTACTGAGGACTCTAGCTTATTGAGGTCTCATATTTGTGGGAGTTCCAGGCTTTGACTTCCATCATGATGACACTTGCTCTGTGAATTATTCAAAGTGAGAATTCAAAAACTGACGATTGTCAGAAACCCTCAGAGAAAAAGTTTCTTTGTTCTATTCACCTCGCCAGTAAATATTTTCCTTTCAGTTCTGGCCCAGTAATTCCCTACTGTCTTGTCAGGGCTTTTATGCTTTTAAGATGTTGATTTTAATACATTATCTAGCTTTTTTAGTTGTTTTCAGTAAGAGGGTTATCCAAATAATCTAGCCCTCAATTACCAGAAAAAGAAAACTAGCTTTCTTTTTTTTTTCTTTTGAGACAAAATCTTGCCCTGTAACCCAAGCTGGAGGGCAGCAGCACAACTGTAGCTCGCTTCAGCTTTGAAGTCCTCAGCTCAAGCGATCCTCTTGCCTCAGCCTCCCAAGTAGCTAGGAACACAAGCTTGTGCCACGATGCCTAGCTATTTAAAAAAAATTTTTTTGTGTGCAAACAGGGTCTCAATTTTTTGCCCAGGCTGTTTTCAAACTTCTGGCTTCAAGTGATTCTCCCACCTCGGCCTTCTAAAGTGCTGGGGTCCAGCTGAAAGGTTGCATTTAATTCAGCCTCTTCTATCTCTTCTGCTTAAGGTGAAGGCCATTCCTACTTTTTCTTCCTGGCTTATTTATTTATTTTCTAGAGACAAGGTCTCACTCTAACATCCTAGCTGGAGTGCAGCAGCATGATCATGGCTCACTGCAGCCTCAAACTCCGGAGCTCAAACAATTCCCCCACCTCAGCCTTCCGAATAGCTGGGACTACAGGTATGCACCACCACTCCTGGTTAATTTTTTAGATTTTTTTACAGAGACGGGGGTCTCGGCTTGTTGCCCAGGCCAGTCTTGAGCTCCCACCTTCAAGCAATCCTCCCTCTTTGGTTCCCCACCAGTGCTGAGATTATAAGCATGAGCCACCATGCCCTCTTCCTAGATTAATTCCTCATCTGTGTGTGATAACTCAAATGGGAGAAGACGTATCTCCAAAGAACAAGCAGTAGGTATAAGGCACACACTTCCTCAGGCCAAAAAATAAGTTCTGTATGGCTGGGAAGGCCTCAGGAAACTTACAATCATGGTGGAAGGTGAAAGGGAAGCAAGGAACCTTCTTCACAGAGTGGCAGGATGAAGAAGTGAGTCTGCTTGTGCTTGTTTTATTCTTTTTAACCTTACATTTATGTTATGATCATAACTCTTTACTACTTACTTCTAACAAACCCTATAAATTATATACTATTTTATTCCCATTTTGTATATGAGGAATTGAGCACAGAAAGATTAAGCAACTTGCCCAAAGTTCCAGGCCAGCAAACAGTAATTCTAAGACCAGAATCTAGGACATCTATCTCAATAATAAATGCTCCTGAGTACCAGGTTACTCTCCCTCTCTTTTGTATGGATGTAATATCCCATTTGATAAATACAAAGAAGCCAGCCACAGCGGCTCATGCCTGTAGTCCCAAGTTCTCAGGAGGCAAAGGCAGAAGGAATACTTGAGCTCAGCTGTTGTGAGTCCAGCCTGGGCAACACAGTGAGACCCTATCTTTAAAAAATAAAAGAAAATACAAAGAACTGAAAAGGAGAAAAATGCTTGGCACTAATACCCTAAGGACTAATGCCATTAAAACTATTTTGCAAAAAGATTAAATATATGTATATATAGCTATAAATGTGTCATTGTAATGAAAAATAACATCAAAAGGTTAATAATCATTTGCCTGTGCTGCTTTTATTCTCTTCAAATTTTTTTTTCATTTTCCCAAATGTCTACAGTGAATATGTATTACTTTTAAACTCAAGGGAAAAAATACTATTTTAAAATACTCTTGCCTATAGCTTTTTAATTTAATTGCATATCCTAAATCACACAGTAAATGGCATAGAAAGTCCAATTACATTTTGCCTGGGTGACAAAAGACAACTTTGAGCATTACTTGGTTCCAAAAAGGGCCTTCACTGTGTATCCAAAGGCAAATTGTGTTTTAAATTTCAGCAAAAAAAATTTTAAGGGCTAGTAAAGAGTTGCTTTGAACTGGTCATAATATTGGCTTTGACAATTTTTTTTTTTTTTTTTGAGACAGTTTCGCTCTTGTTGCCCAGGCTGGACTTCGATGGTACGATTTTGGCTCACTGCAACCTCCACCTCCCAGGTTCAAGCGATTCTCCTGCCTCAGGCTCCCAAGTAGCTGGAATTACAGGCATGCATCACCACGCCTAACCAATTTTTTTTTGTATTTTTAGTAGAGATGAGGTTTCACCATATTGACCAGGCTGGTCTCAAATTCCTGACCTCAGGTGATCCGCCTGCCTCAGCCTCTGAAAGTGCTGAGATTACAGATGTAAGCCACTGCATCAGGCCTACCTTGACCATTTTTTATGTGGCTTTAGGGCAATCTCATCCTGTCTAAGGCAGAAAGGTACCCAAGGCTCCTCTGTCTATGTAGCCACCCCATTAAATAAGGAGAGACACAGAGGGAATGTTATGCAACAGTCAATGAACAGACTTCACAGTGCAGAGATTAGTTGCCTGACTAGCAAGTTTAAACAAACAGTCCTTAAATGGGAGTGTGAGCCTCCTGCTCACATTCAGGAAAGCATCTAAGGCTGTGAAGGGGTACACGGTAACTTCAAATTGTGGGGTGCTAAACCCGTAGAGTCACAGAAGATCTGCAACAGTTTTGCTTTCCAGAAGAGGGAGATACTGCTTTCCAGAGAAGCAGAGATTTTTCTGAAGATAGAAAAAAACTCTTTAGAAACAGGTAAAGGTAGAATTTGATAGTATTAGCCAGTCAAGGAAACACTAACAAGTCTGGGCGCAGTGGCTCATATCTCTAATCCCAGCACTTTGGGAAGCTAAGGCAGGAGGATCACTTGAGGCCAGGAGTTCAAAACCAGCCTGAGCAACAAAGTGAGACCCCATTTCTACATTTTTTTTTAAATTAGCCAGGTACAGTGGCATGCACCTGAGTCCCAGCTACTTGGAAGGCTGAGACAGGGGGATTGCTTAAGCCCAGGAGTTGGAGGCTGCAGTGAACTATGATTGCACCATTGCACTCAGCCTGGGCAATAGAAAAAGACCCCATCTCTAAAAAAGAAAAAAAAAAACACTAAACTAAAAGGGCAATCTGTAGAGATACACTGGCATCGAAGTACTAGCACTGAGCCTCTAGATTAAGCAAGGGCAGGAACAGTAGGCTCCGCCCAGAGCAGCCCAAGTTTAGTAACATTTTTCTTAACAACATAATATACCAAAAAGCCCCATATTGATTCTGCAAAGTAATTACTCCCAACTTACCCACTATCAATTTCTAAGACAACCACCAGAAAGGCACTGTGGAACACTCACATTTCAATGACCTCTCTCATCACCTGCTCCCCTTTCTTTATTGACTAGTTTGTGAATTGGAGCAAATCACTAACTTTCCCTAAGCTTTGGTTCTCAGTTGGTAAGAAGGATATAATTATACTTGCCCCACAATGCTGTTGTGAAGATAAAATTAGACAGTGGCTATAGTGCCCACCACAATATCCTGCAGAGGCTCTGGAAGTGTGTTCCACTGTAGTCCCATCTATTCAGACACTGAGCCACATCCCTCCCCTGCCACACGTACACATACCCCTTGATGTTGCCTAGGCAAACAGCCTTCTAAAGTCACTCCTGTCTGGTTCAGGACCTCCAAAATCAAGACTAAGAATCCAAAATATTAAAGTGAGAATTGGGAGATATTTTTCACTTCAGATTTTATTTAAAAATAACAAATTACAAAGTAGTAGCTAGAAAGGGAACCTGCTAATGAATATTCATGAAGGCTGACAACCAGAAATAAAGACAAAAGCTGCCTTTTCTTGTAACATTAAAGTGAAAACAAATAAGATACGGAGAAGGCAGCAGGAGAGCCAAAATGATACTTCCATTTCAGGGATAAGGGAATTTGATATAATATTTGACAAGGACTTGGTAATATACAACCCCTAGGAATGCCAATGAACACAACCCCGGCAGACTTCAACCAAGTTCCATCTTGAACATCCACGGGCAGTCATTTGGCTCATGGTGAATAGATCTAACTCTTGGCTTCCTAGCCAAAGAAGACTGAGAAATTTGAATAAAAATTAAGAACAAGAGCTTTTAAAATGTTTCTTTTTAATGAAGTACAGTCCCATACTTCATTAACTTCAGTTTATGCTGAAGACAATCATACATCTTCCTTGAGCTAAGAGCCTGGGGAAGTTTAAGAAATAAAAACTGAAATTTCTTTATGGTTTTATGTTGGAAGGGTGTGCTTGGTTTTTTCTTCTGAATTTCAAAGGAGTCTGAAATGGGTAAGTGAACGTCCTATTCTGAAAAATGAGCATCATGATAACATACTAGTAAAAGTCAGGGCTTTGAAGCAGAGCACTTGGTTTAAGAACAGGTTGATGAGAACATGCAGTATTTGATGTTCTGTTCCTGAAGAGCCTCCAGCTCTTATAAGTGAGAGTAAGTGATAAGAACTTATGAACACAAAGAAGGAAGCAACAGACCCTGGGGCTCTACTTGATGAGGGAGGGTGGGAGGAAGAAGCAGAAAAAATAACTACAAGGTACTAGGCTTAATACCTGGGTGATGAAATAATATGTACAACAAACCCCCATGACACTTGTTTGCCTGTGTAACAAACCCTCACATGTGCCCCCAAATCTAAAATAAAAGTTAAAAAAACCCTAAAAAATAAAAAATATAAAAAGGAGAGAACCAGCCAAAGAAAAACAAAAACAAAAACAAAACCAAAAAACAGGTTGGGGGTGAACCAGCAGAAAAAAAAAAAAAAAAAAAAAGAATTGCTGAAGGGCACAAGATGGGTTGGGGGCAAGAAAAGCTCTTATATCCATATGAATTTGAAGTTTGTATTTGAACTTTTAAAAACCTGAAAGTAACTAAAAAAATCCATCAGTTCTGCTAGAGTCCTCTTCAAAGAAAGGAGACTTGACAGAGGAGGTTTGGAGGCAGTGATAGGAGTAAAAATAAAAAACTTTTTCATGTTTTTATGTCCCATGCTTCGACTGCCCTTGGATTACAGCACTTTTCTCACTGTGAAGTATTAATACATACGAAGCTCAAGCCTCCTGGTAAAGCAAGTGCTCTGATTCAGCAAGTCTAAGGTAAGACCCACAGCTTTGCTTTTCTAACATCTCTGGGTAATGTTCACACTGCTGGTTTATAGACCATACTTTCAGTAACATGTAAAGAAATTTGAGTTGTAGCACCTACTGTTGGTTCATCACATTAGGATTTGGAAGTTTGCCCCCTAAGTCCATTTTTTGTGTTTGACAGATACTAGTTTGCCCTAGTTACCTCATGGGTTATTGTGAAGCTGTAATTAAACAACATGCCAAATGCTTTATGAAGTGTGAAGAACAAAGAATAGCAGTATGATCACCATCATGAAGATCATAAAGGACAAATGACTTTCTGAAGGACCCAATGTAAGAGGCAAAACTAGGCTGAAAATCTGTATCATCTGATCTTAAGCAAGTGCTATGTACTCCAGTATGTTGCAACTTAAGGCGTTGTGAGGAACAGACCACATTTATTTCCATCTTACATTTGCCTCCCTGCCTTAATGCATACATTACATTGAAAATGTACACCGTGGGATGATTCAAACCCTTGTATTTCCTTAGAGGGGCAGAGATCACTACTGCTGTACTGCCCTCTGATGTGCTTCAGGAGGCGATCATAACACTCAATACACCTACAATGTAATAACACCACTGTTAACCAGGTAAGTGTTACAGAAAGCAGTGTAAACGCCCAACCACCTGAGAGAATTTCAGAGATAAGACACAAAAATGTGGGCTAGAATAATCAAGGAAGGCTTTGTGGAAGAAAAGTGTGTGTTTTGAGATGTCCTTGAATGAGAAAGGTTTAGGTAGCTTAGAAGAAAGGCAAGGCTGACGCTGAGCAAAATCACAGTGGGATCTCCAATGAATTAGTCATCCTGCACACAGTGTCAAGGACTATATTTAATACCCAGAAAGAATCCTGTATGTTAGAACATGGAGGCCAACTCAACTGATGCAGTAGACTAGTTCAGGAATTAGAAAGGAGGGAGTCTTGGAATACCAGGGTAAGGACTGTACACTTTATTCTGCATGGGATGGAGGGCCATTTGAAGAATTTTTAACTTGGCAGAAACAGAAGGAATGAAATTGGGTATTTGGATGGAATGTATTGGGGAGAATATGAAATGCATGAGAGTAAGTATATCTTTACAACTTACGTTTATAGCAGTGGACCCATATAATCAAGTGAGGTCTTAAATAAAACATCCATCTGTCTGTCTATGTTGAGAGAGAGAACATGTAAGCAGAGCTGTTTTAGGTCAGGGTGTGATGGGGCCCCTATGCTGAGCTGTCAGGAGTGGAACCCTCAGGCCTTCTTGGTTTCTTTTGAAAGAAGGTCACTGTAATGTAGTAAGTATATAAGGATGCAGGAGCTAGAAATGCAAAGGAAAACTATACAGGCATGTTTTATGAAGGAAGAATAGATTGTCTGATGGCTCCAACAGCTCCAGAGCCAGGCATTTTGGCTTCTAGTCCAGTACTCTTCATCTACATCCTTCTAACTCTGCCAATTACTATTTGACAATACATGCCAAGGAGAAAATGCAAAATCCAATACACTTATTAGTAATTTAAAAACTTCTTAGGCACTTCCTTTTATTTTCCAAAACTGAGGTCTTAAAAGAGCATTTAGTCTAAAAACCTAGTCCCATATCCATTCTTTAATCTTATCTCTAAGCAATTAATTGATTGGAAAATAATTTATTCTTCAAAGTTGCAGACTTCCTGTTGTTGTTCTAAAGCCTTTCATAGTGATCTAATACTTGTGAGTATTTTAACAAGCTCATCACAAGACCTGAGTCAAAAAAGAGACTACACTGGGCACAAATAAGTTGCCCAGGATAGCAGGCGTTATTTTCATATAGAATAAAGAGATGGCCTACGGTAAGATTGAAAACTATAATAACAGTAACCAGCAGATTTATAAACATACATAAAGACACCTCTGCAACAAAAGGAGACCTGTTACATGTTCAGAAAAGCACACAAGGTGTGCTTGCATAGAAAGATACTACAAAAAAGTTATGGAGAAAATGAATATGGATATAGTAATTATTTTCTTTCATTTGCAAAACAAAACATACATGTTTGAATTTCTAGGAGGCATCATTTCTGAAGTCACAGAGTTCAAAGTTCAGAGTTCTCTGGGAAGCATCTCAGTAACTCAGGACTGAATGTTCTCTTCTTTTTTTGAAGATTTTCAGAAGTGTATATTTTATAAGCCTCTTCCAGTATTTTATTGTCGAAAGCAGAAGAGTTCCCTTGATGTAAATTTGTCTTCCTTCTTTAATGTATGTCCACTTCCTCTTGTTCAATTCTCTGAACATGGGCAAAAATGTCCAATATCCTCCTCAAGAAAGATTTTCATTTTTTGGATGGTAGACGGTAAGTTATGCTTCAATTTTCTTATCCTAAATAATCCTAAACAATTTCAGTTATTTTTACTTTTACTCAAAGAAGTTCCTCCTTTTTTTTTTTT